>NC_084562.2:41750754-41923254 GCF_033978685.3 Nerophis lumbriciformis
TAAACAAATGGTAAAACAGTACTAAACAATTCCATAAAAAAAAAAATTGGTGTCATTATTAACTTTCTGTCCAAGCTTGTATAATCTACTGCCTTGTTCAATTGTAAAAAATATTCTGTGCCTAAAATTCACATTTCTATCACAATTATCATACTGTAAACATGGTAAGCTAACTTCATTAAAATTAATAGTCCTGTCAATAGCATGGAATTACAATTCAAATGTAGTTTTTTTGTAAGCCTTTCAAAAGAATTCAAAATATGAAAAATTAATGAAAATTAATTTAAGCCATCAGACACTTGAAAAGTGGCACATCACATCTCTAATGTAATCATTTGAACTTTTCAACAGAAATAGCACTGCAAAAATATTAAGGACATACTTCTGTATTTTGGTAGTTATGCTGTCAACATTTAACAAGATTTCTTCAACTTGGACTTGAAAGCATAAATAGTGTAAACACTTTTAACAGTATGTCGTGCTGTGAAATACAGCCGACAGGATTGCGCACCAAACACGAAGCACGGCCAAAGCGCATGCAAGCTGCAGGAGAACAAAGGACTTATTTCATTTAAGGTTTGTGATAAACCATCAAACTCATTCGTTAAAAGGACTCTATAGTAATATAAAGCGAATTTTTCTGGACATTATCATGCAAGAAAAATTTATTTTTGGGACCGCGATCACCGCATAAGGATTTTTAAAGGTTGCATTACAAACATTTAACTGTCCCATGTGATCAGCCAGTGCGATTGGAAGTCCATGCTCAATTATTGCCTCCGTAAATAAAACTTCGGCATTTATCACATCAAAAGAATCTGTTTGGGCGACGAAAAACGTTGAAAGTTTTCCACTTGTATCGCTAGCAACGGCATTAGACTTGTGTTTTTTTGTCCCAACGTGGTCTTTTACATCGCTAATTCCTCCGTGTCCGATCGAAAAATCTTGTCTGCACAAGGTGCAATTCGTAGTTGGCAGGTATGCCTCACTAATGCCTTGCATCGTCTATATTAGATATATAACAACGGGCGGGTGCGGGCGGATGGCGGGCGGGTGCAGTTCTGATCAAACGTTACATCGGGTGGATGGCGGATGGTTGACGACTTTCTGATGCGGTTGCGGATGAAATATTTGCCTATCCGCGCATCTCTAATATATATATATATATATATATATATATATGTGTATGTATATATATATGTATATATATATATATATATATATATATATATATATATATATATACATACATATATATATACATATATATATATATATATATATATATATATATATATATATATATATATATATATATACATATATATATATATATACATACACATATATATATATATGTGTATGGGGCGGCGTGGCGCAGTGGAAGAGTGGCCGTGCGCGACCCGAGGGTCCCTGGTTCAATCCCCACCTAGTACCAACCTTGTCATGTCCGTTGTGTCCTGAGCAAGACACTTCACCCTTGCTCCTGATGGGTGCTGGTTAGCGCCTTGCATGGCAGCTCCCTCCATCAGTGTGTGAATGTGTGTGTGAATGGGTAAATGTGGAAGTAGTGTCAAAGCGCTTTGAGTACCTTGAAGGTAGAAAAGCGCTATACAAGTACAACCCATTTATCATTTATATATACATACACATATATATATATATATATATACACACACACACACACACATATATATAAATATATATATATATATATATATATATATACATATATATACATACATACACATGGATATATATATATATATATATATATATATATATATATATATATATATATATATATATATATATATATATATATATATATATATATATCCATTCATACTGTAATGACCTGCTGGTGTTTTATGATTGTGTGGTTTTGATTTGATGTGGATTTTTCCCAAGATAAGCGAAAACACTGTCCATGCCTGAGAGGGGATAGGCTGAGAATGTGGAAGTGAAGCACGGAGACTAAAGTGTTTGCTTGGGAGGCAATATGTTTTGGAATTGGGCCGTTTGTAAACATGAAATTTGGCAATAAAAGTTAAAAATAGTGTTTAATGTTTTACTCCTTCTGGAGGCTACATTATATTAACAATATATTATATTACTTTAATTTGTTTTCACGTAAAAAAAACAACAACTTATTTTTAAGGTGTGGTGGCTTAAATTTTGCTGTGGCGCTGCACCACTATCATTTATATTAAGGGGGAAAACATTTTAAAATAAGCCTGTGTCAGAAGTGGTAAGCATGTGTGACAGCGCACTGTATGTTTGTCTGTGGGTGAAATAGTATGTTTGTGTGTATCTGTAAAAAGAATGTTTCCATTTCATGTTGTCATAATGTTTACAAAATAAACATTTTCATAAAGCAAACATATTGTCCACGCTCATGTTGGTAGTATGCGATTAATTATGCGTTACCTTCAAACAAAATGTGATTAATTGTGTCTAATCATTTTACTTAAAACTTGATTAGTAACATATGTTAACAATTGGGGTTAGGGTAGCAGCTAGCAATTATTCTTGTAATCGAGTAATCTATAGATTAGTTCAATTAATCGAGTATTAGAATAAAACACTTTTTATAGACTCAATGCATAATTTAGATAAAACAGTTTGTTTTTGCTTTCCATAACCTTCTTTCTTCTTTTAATTTCCACATTATTAACAATTAATGTGCATAAATAAAAACTAAAATAACACAGATCACAGCACCCACACATCACAGCTTTCAGGTGTGCCATGTTGCCGCTGCACACTATGGGCCTGATTTACTAAAGGTTTGCGTGTAATAAAACACGTGCAATCCTGATAGCACACGCAAAGCTGATCTACTAAATCACGTGCAAAGTGGATTGCATCTGACAAGTGAGCAGAATAAGGCGTGCAATCCATTTTGCGTCCCTGTCTTTACTATCATCTCTTTTGTGCATTTTTTTTTTTTTGCATTTGACTCATTCCAAACGCACAAATGCGCTGGTGATGTGATCCACAGCCTCGCGCACAGGATTAAGTGTCAGTGTGCATGTTCCTGTTGTCTGAATTACGATTCAGAAAATATATTGCAGATTATACTGTAGATGTGTGCTGCTGGTTCAACACATCGCACACAGGTAGGAGCATGATAACATGAAATGAATGTGCAGTAAATGACAGTGTCTCTGTGGTAAAAGCCCCGTATGGACCATGCAAAATCCTTATTTCAATTTCACACGCTGTGTTAGTACATAACACGCAAAACGGCCACTTATAGTACACGCTATTTTACTTTTTTTGCACATGCTGTCCAGCGTGTGGTGTTAGGATGTGAATAAATCCGACCTTATGTCTGCATATATAAAGTTCCAAGAACTCCATGTGAGCCAGATTTTATCAATTTGTATTAGTTACACTCATTAAACCAGAGGTGTCGAAGTCGTTTTCACTGAGGGCCACATCGCACTTATGTTTGGCTGATTCAAACATCCATCCATCCATCTTTTATTACACAATTTTTTTAATGCATTTTATTAGTTGTTTTTTTTTAAACTAAAATGTTAAAAAAAATATGGTATGTTGCAATAATTTCACCTCAAAATTTGGTGTATATTACTGTAAAAGGAAAAACAGTACTGCTGTTTTTATGGTTAAAAAAAAGCAGCTCAGTTGCCAGAATATTACTGTAAAATGTACATTTATTTTTTTACTGTAAATAAAATAAAAGGCAATTTTACAGTAAAATGTTCGCACTTGAGCTTCCAGTTATGTTAGTTAGTTAGTTACGATGTATCACTGTAAATGCCAAAACGACACCACGGTTTATCACAGTAAAAAAAAGTACCGTATTTTTCGGACTATAAGTCGCAGTTTTTTTCATAGTTTGGCAGGGGGTGCGACTTATACTCGGGAGCGACTTACGTGTGAAATTATTTACACATTACCGTAAAATATCTAATAATATTATTTAGCTCATTCACGTAAGAGACTAGACGTATAAGATTTCATGGGATTTAGCGATTAGGAGTGACAGATTGTTTGGTAAACGTATAGCATGTTCTATATGTTATAGTTATTTGAATGACTCTTACCATAATATGTTACGTTAACATACCAGGCACGTTCTCAGTTGGTTATTTATGCGTCATATAACGTACACTTATTCAGCCTGTTGTTCACTATTCTTTATTTATTTTAAATTGCCTTTCAAATGTCTATTCTTGGTATTGGGTTTTATCAAATAAATTTCCCCCAAAAATGTGACTTATACTCCAGTGCGACTTATATATGTTTTTTTTCTTCTGTATTATGCATTTTCTGCAGGTGCGACTTATACTCCGGTGTGACTTATACTCCGAAAAATACGGTACTGTTTTTTTCATTTAGAGAAAAATGTAGTAAAAACCACTGTAAATTTCACAATTGTACCATAAAATGTATTGCTACTTTTACATTGCACAATTTGATGGATAACTTGCTTTGAAATCATTATAATTAGTATTTCTTCCTATTTAAAAAATGGTATGAGAATGTTTGATGATATATTTTTGCATAATTAGACAATATTTAAGCTAACATAATTAGCGATTACATGGAGTAAATGTATTTAATTGGTTCCCCCAAAATAGAAAGAAAGAAAGAATACATTTAGAAAGAAAAGTTACAGTACTTAATTGATTCATATTATTTCCAGGCTTTCGAGGGCCAAATACAATTTAGTGGTGGGCCACATCTGGCCTTGAGTTTGACTTATGTGCATTAAACGATTAATCAAAGCAACATAGTATAAAGCAAACCTTTTTTATACTCGAATTAATCAATTAATCGTTGCAGCCCTAGATAGTGGTGTCTTTTAGGTTTACATTTTTTTTACATTTTCAGCCGGTGACATACAGCAGCTTGATTTATTAGGTTCGAAAATAAATATCCATCCATCCATTCATTTTCTCTTGCTTGTCCCTCTTTCCGATGAATGATGAGCAATTTATAAAATACGAATCCAAAGCTGCTGTACAGTAAATCCTTTGTATCCATCTGATGAGCAGGACAGTTCAGGACAAATGTATTGATTAGACTGCAGCCTCTGATTTGACAAGTACCACAGCAGGTGGTTTGCCTTCATGCAAGTGCAGCATGCGTATCCTAACATGCTGCTACAAGACAACTCTGCTGTACCTTGTTGGCTTGTGTTTATGTCAAATAAATTTTAAAGCTCATTATGGCTGTTTTTTTTTCTTCCGTTTTCCATTTTAGCAAACAACGTTTGATGTCTCATTCAGAAAATGTATCGCCCTGTGGGCGCCCTTTTGTGTCACAGTAATTACTGTACAGTAGCACACTAGTGTGCCACGAGATACAGTCTGGTGTGCCGTGGGAGATTATCTAATTTCACCTATTTGGGGTAAAAAAAACATTTTTTGCAAACCAGTAATTAGAGTCTGCAAATGATGTGTTGTTATTGAGTGTCGGTCCTGTCTAGAACTCGGCAGAGTAACCGTGTAATACTCTTCCATATCAGTAGGTGGTAGCAGGCAGCTAATTGCTTTGTAGATGTCGGAAACAGCGGGAGGCAGTGTGCAGGTAAAAGGGTGTCTAATGCTTAAAGGCCTACTGAAATGTGATTTTCTTATTCAAACGGGGATAGCAGGTCCATTCTATGTGTCATACTTGATCATTTCGCGATATTGCCATATTTTTGCTGAAAGGATTTAGTAGAGAACATCGACGATAAAGTTCGCAACTTTTGGTCGCTGATAAAAAAGCCTTGCCTCTACCAGAAGTAGCAGACGATATGCGCGTGACGTCACAGGTTGTGGAGCTCCTCACATCTGCACATTGTTTACAATCATGGCCACCAGCAGCGAGATCGATTCGGACCGAGAAAGCGACGATTTCCCCATTAATTTGAGCGAGGATGAAAGATTTGTGGATGAGGAAAGTGAGAGTGAAGGACTAGAGGGCAGTGGGAGCGATTCAGATAGGGAAGATGCTGTGAGAGGGGAGTGGGACCTGATATTCAGCTGGGAATGACTAAAACAGTAAATAAACACAAGACATATATATACTCTATTAGCCACAACACAACCAGGCTTATATTTAATATGCCACAAATTAATCCCTCATAACAAACACCTCCCCCCCTCCCGTCCATATAACCCGCCAATACAACTCAAACACCTGCGCAACACACTTAATCCCACAACCCAAAGTACCGTTCACCTCCCCAAAGTTCATACAGCACATATATTTCCCCAAAGTCCCCAAAGTTACGTACGTGACATGCACATAGTGGCACGCACGTACGGGCAAGCGATCAAATGTTTGGAAGCCGCAGCTGCATGCGTACTCACGGTACCGTGTCTGCGTATCCAACTCAAAGTCCTCCTGGTAAGAGTCTCTGTTGTCCCAATTCTCCACAGGCCAATGGTAAAGCTTGACTGTCATCTTCCGGGAATGTAAACAATGAAACACCGGCTGTGTTATCCGGCACACCAGTCAAGGGGTGCATTCTATGGCGGGAGTGCGTTATCCAGCACAACACCTGCCGCAATACACCGCTTCCCACCTACAGCTTTCTTCTTTGCTGTCTCCATTGTTCATTGAACAAATTGCAAAAGATTCACCAACACAGATGTCCAGAATACTGTGGAATTTTGCGATGAAAACAGACGACTTAATAGCTGGCCACCATGCTGTCCCAAAATGTCCTCCACAATCCGTGACGTCATGCGCAGACGTCATCATACCGAGACGTTTTCAGCAGGATATTTCGCACAAAATTTTAAATTGCACTTTAGTAAGCAAACCCGGCCGTATTAGCATGTGTTGCAATGTTAAGATTTTATCATTGATATATAAACAGACTGCGTGGTCGGTAGTAGTGGGTTTCAGTAGGCCTTTAAACAAAAAAATAAACAAAAGGTGAGTGCCCCTAAGAAAAGGCTTTGAAGCTTAGGGAAGGCAACTAGAAACTAAAACTGAACTGGCTACAAAGTAAACAGAAACATAATGCTGGACGACAGCAAAGACTTACTGTGGAGCAAAGATGGCGTCCACAATGTGCATCCGAACATGACATGACAATCGACAATGTCCCCACAAAGAAGGATAAAAATTGCTAAAACAAGGCAGATGCGGGAAATATCGCTCAAAGGAAGACATGAAACTGCTACAAGAAAATACCAAAAAAAGAGAAAAAGCCACCAAAATAGGAGCGCAAGACAAGAACTAAAACACTACACACAGGAAAACAGCAAAAAACTCCAAATAAGTCACGGCGTGATGTGACAGGTTGTGACAGTACACCTACTTTGAGACAAGAGCTGTATTGATGCATGCTGGGTTATGGTTTAAAGTCATATCCAACAATTGCGACAACGACTTTTTATTGTCAATTGAGTTTCGTTTTTTAATGATTTCTGCTGGTGGTGTGCCTCCGGATATTTTCAACGCAGAAAATGTGCCTTGGCTCAAAAAAGGTTGAAAAACAATGTTCGAGCAAAGTCAAAGGTGTTATCTGGCATGAGATGAGGGGAGCGGTGTTAACTTCTCCATATTCTACACCTCAGACAGCAATACCAATTCCGAGAGAGGATTGCTTTTTCCCCCTATTTGATGATCTGCTGTCATCCTGCAGCACTGTGTGGCACAGCTGCCTCGGCGCAATGTGATTATCTGTGAATGTTTTTTTTCACCCCGGTACCTTTTATTTACCTTTACAATGTCCCTGTGCACACCAGCTGATGTTTGAATAGAGAATATCACATATATATAAATATATATATGACAGCAGTCATACTAAACCCCACACATTTAGTCTAGGCTGTGTAATATTGACACAAACAATACAATAAAACAGAAAATCTGATGCAGGGAGGGTAAATCGAGTCAGTTACATGTTAGCAACCGTGTGTACAGATGTATTGATAACATGAACATGATGTTTGATAAACTTGTTAAGTACATAATAATTACCTTTTTTATTGACACTCTTTGCTCATGCAAAATGGAACACTATTAATCTAAATCAGAGGTGTCAAACTAATTTTAGCTCAGGCCCCGTTTACAACTAAGGATACACCCTGGATAAGGTCATCCAGGGTAAATCCCACCTAACCTTATCTTTGTCCACACACAACAATGCCACCGTTTAAGACCCCCTGCCCCACTCCGTCTGCCGGCGCAACGTGACCTAATACGTACGTCATAGTCACCTCCAGTGTTGCTTTGTGTGCAAGTTCTTAAATTTAACTTATCTGAACAATATCCAGTGTTGTGGTATTTTAATTAACTGGAATCCAGTGTGCTGTGGGGCCCTATTGTAGTGAATCACACCTGAGCCATCATAAATTAATCAAATCTTTATTAGACACGTAAACAATGTGATAAAGAACATTTGACAACAATCAATCTAGGGATCTAGATATCTGGTCAGGACACTCCTCACTATTTTTCCTTCACCTTCATTGTCCATTCGTTTTTGGTAACTTTATATACTCTGGTCCTAGACGTCGAGTCCGCGACATACATGGCGGACAATAACTGATACAGTCTGCTTTGCCAGTCCAAAAGTATTCGCTGTTTTCCATAGTTTTCCCTCGACGGCCAGGTAATACAAAGCACACACTACCTTTTAAATCACATCCACGGGAGCCCACATTCTCGTTGTCTCTCCTTAGACAAATGGACCATTTTTTTCCGTAAGTAGAATCACAGCTGATTGGATTGGAAAGTTATCTTGCCGTCTGAGAAGTGTTGTATCCCAAATAGCTGCAATCGCTTTCTCTTAAGGTATTCATGTGTGATTTCCACAAGCATCTGTACATGTACAGGATGGAGAAACACGGGCATGTCTGGATGACTCACCTCCATATTTCCAGTGGTTAGCTCCGAGTTACGAAACCGCTTTATTATGAAGCTGTCAGTGACGCGTTCTTTCTGACATCACTTCCTGTGTGGGGCGCAGTCTTTCTGCCGTCACTTCCTCTCCGAACTCAGTGTGTAAACGATCAATGAGTCGATACAAAGCTAAGTGCCGGAGATTCAAGAAATACACGGCACACTTACCCGTGTAAAAATGTGTCCGAGGATGGGAACCTTAAATGCTGGTATAGAGTGGCTGAAACGGGGCTTATTTGTTCAAAGGGTTAAACGAGTAGAAAGAAGCAGAGCTTATTTAATCCTACCCCTTTTCATACCATAGCAATTTTATCCAATTTCCTTGTCCTCTGTAACAGAACAGTGAACAAATAATAGATAAATAATATATCATAGTAAGTAAACAAATATTAAATGCATAAAAAAATCTTTGTCTGAATAAAAAAAGGGGAAAAAAAAGGTTCAAGATGTTCATCATAATTCTTGTTCTGTGTACTTTGTGAACACTTGTAGTTTGAACAGTCTCTTAAACTGAATCATATTGGTGCTTTGTTTCTTTTCTTTGGTTAATCCATTCCATAATTTAATTCCAAATACGGGTATGCTAAAGGTTTTAAGTGCTGTACGAGCATACAAATGTTTTAAACGAGATTTTTCTCTAAGGTTATATTTCTCCTCTTTTGTTGAGAAGAATTGTTGTACATTCTTGGGTAGCAGGTTATAGTTTGCTTTGTACATCATTTTAGCTGTTTGCAAATGCACCAAATCATTGAATTTCAATAATTGTGATTTAATAAATAAAGGGTTTGTATGTTCTCTATATCCAACATTATGTTATTCTAAATGATATTTTTTGTAAAACAGTTAGTGAATGAAGCGCACATTTGTAGTTGTTTCCCCATTTTTCTACACAGTAACTCAGATATAGTTAATACTAGCGAGCAGTAAAGATTATGATTAAAATTAGTAAGATAACAAATTTTATGCAAATGTATACTAATTGAAAACTGTAAAATGATTTGGTGAAAAGTCCTTCAAAAGGCAAAAAAAAATCATTACACGTTTTGTATTTTTGTCTAGGGCTGAAGTACAGCAAAACAATACGAATCCAAAATGTTATTATGTCCTGTTTGGCTTTGGGGTATAACTGCCAACATATCGTACACCTGTGAAAGAATTGGACATTGACATTTTAAAATGTAACATGAAAAATCATGTAACACAACTGCCAAAAAATACATCAAAAATGCACTGAAAGGACACAAAAAAACGTCCTTCTACCCTCAAGGTTAATTGTAATTGATCAAAGTTAATCCACAGCAACCCTGTTATTATCGGATTAAACGTTTAAATTGTTTGACAGCACTAGTTTTTTATTTGTTTGGGGGGGTTGGAGGAAATGGTCTAGTTCACAATAATTTCAGTGGACACGTGGTCTATGCATCTTGGCCGCTACTCTCCAACGGAGATGCTGTGACCTTTTCAAGGCAACCCCCCCCCCGCTCCCACCCCACCCCACCCCACAAGTTCACCATCAATTGTGCAGACATTTTAAGGCAGGGATCGGCAACCCAAAACATTGAAAGAGCCATATTGGACCAAAAATACAAAAAACAAATCTGTCTGAAGCCACAAAAAATGAAAAGTCGTATATAAGTGTTATAATGAAGGCAACGCATGACGTAAGTGTCTATATTAGCTATAATAGCTTACTAGCAAAATGACTATGTGTCGCAGGCTGACGCAAATCTTTGTTGACAGAAATGTTGAAATTTAATATTTATTCTACACATTTTTGCAACATTAGAAACCATTAGTAAATCAGAGGCTACTCAGAAGGTGAGATAACTCCTGGAAATTACTGGCATTTAATGGCCAAAGGTGTAGATGTGTGTGTCCAAGGTAAAGAAAACGGCAGGCTGTCTTCTTTTAATAGATTTATTGCAATCTTTGGCAAGCTAGGTCATGTTTGCTGTGGTCTGGAACAACATGGCACACAAACAATCTGAAATGTGTCATGAGACATGCAAAACTAAATTACATCAAAAGAGGATAAAAGTGAAGGATATTAAATGAGCTCAAGTATACCTACAAATGAGGCACAATGATGCAATATGTACATACGGCTAGCCTAAATAGCATGTTAGCATCGATTAGCTTGCAGTCATGCACTGACCAAATATGCCTGATTAGCACTCCAACAAGTCAATAACATCAACAAAGCGCACCTTTGTGCATTCACGCACAGTATAAAACGTTTGGTGGACAAAATGAGACACAAAAAGGAGTGGAAGATTTTACATGTAAACAAACTGTTGTGTCACAGTCCACACTATGGTGAGTTCAAGAACCGCCAAAACTAGTAGGACAAAACGATGTTCACCAAATAGTCTCATCAGTGTAGCATAGACACAAACATATTAAACAGCGGGCTTTCTAACAAATGGGAAGGATTGTGTCATGTTTGTACTCAAACAAAAAACATACTAAAACAAAAAAAATACATTTATCTCCCCATCTTTTTCCATTTTCAACCTTTTTTAAAAAAAATGCTCCAGGGAGTCACTAGGGCGGTGCTAAAGAGCCGCATGCGGCTCGAGCTGCGGGTTTTAGGGGGTGGAAGCAGTGTGTCGAGGGTGAGCGGTGTAAGGAAAACAAAAAGGTAGAGCCTGCCAATGGGGCTGCAGTGGCTAAAAGAGAATAAGTACACGGTCTAAATGATATTAGTGTGCAGACAAAGCAAGCCAGCATTAGGTAGCATCAATGTAATTGCAGGATGGAAATGACAGCGACAGTGTTTGCAAAGAGGATAATAGTGAAGGCACTGTTTAGTTACCCCGCTGACCATCCTGCTACATCGTCATTACCAAAACCACGATCGCGCCTCCATCACACCCATTTCTCTTGTGCAACCTCAAGTCCCCTCCGTCGCCGCACACCACCCCCATTGTCCATCCGGCTGCTGCACCCTGATCTGTCCCCGGTCGCCTCAAATCTGCGCTCTAATCCTCTTGCATTTACTGCATCTTGCAGGCCTAATTAAAGACAGCCATTAAAGCACAGCAGATGCTGAAAATTAAGGGATTATTTAAATTCCCAGTCACAGTTTGGGTAAGATTAGAGACAAGCGAAACAGACAACGTACGAGCGCGAGCGTGCGAGGGGCTGACGTAACCAAATGTAAAAAAAAAAAGTAGCTTTTTGTTTGAATTAACCAACATTGTTGGTATGAACTTTGAAGATAGTGTCTTGTCTTTTAAGAACACATGTTAATGTTTTCTCTCACGGGCAACAAAGAGGGGATTTGATGTACGAGAACAATAAAGAGAGGGCCTTTTGTATCAGTGAAGGACTAACTAGGTTTGAACCCCATCATCATTATACAACTTCAAAGATTCTCCCATGATAGTCAGAGTAATGGCTGAAATGGACTCAGAGGGACACATCTATTCAGCCTCTAAAGACTTTGCCTACAACTTTTACTGATCGACCAATCCTGTCAGATGTATTGTTTGCTATTGCACAAAGACATATTCAGCATGAAGATGGGTGTTATAGCTAAAATGTATATATCTATAATCTAAAATCTATATTGCAATATATATTGTGGTCTTTGATATGTATACCACAATATATTATTTGGCATGGGCAGCACGGTGGAACAGGGGTTAGTGCATGTGCCTCACAATATGAAGGTCCTGAAGTCAATCCCGGGCTCGGGATTTTTCTGTGTGGAGTTTGCATGTTCTCCGCGTGACTGCGTGGGTTCCCTCCGGGTACTCCGGCTTCCTCCCACCTCCAAAGACATGCACCTGGGGACAGGTTGATTGGCGACACTAAATGGGCCCTAGTGTGTGAATGTGAGTGTGAATGTTGTCTGTCTATCTGTGTTGGCCCTGCGATGAGGTGGCGACTTGTCCAGGGTGTACCCCGCCGTCCGCCTGAATACAGCTGAGATAGGCTCCAGCACCCCCCGTGACCCCGAAAGGGACAAGCGGTAGACAATGGATGGATGGATGGATTATTTGGCATTTAAATAATAAGGATACAACAATATCAAAATGCCATGGTACAATATTATCACGGTATTAAGGACCATAGGGTTGTCAATGCGTGGACTTTGATGCAGCTTAATGCGAGGATTTGTTTTCCCGTGGTGCAAACGAACAGGACCGGACGAGGTTTGCAGGTAAATACATGATTTAATCTCTACTCAGAAAAGTACAAACAAAAGGCGCGCACAAGGCGGAGACACAAACTTAGCGTATGGAAACAAAAACTAACACTTAGACAGACTATGGACATGAAACCAAAAAAACACTTACTGTGACGTGAAACCATCAGCATAAACTGTGGTATCAAGAGCTTTGGCATAAACAGAGCACAGAGTAATGACAACAGGTCGACTACCTGGCAACTACAGGCTTAAATAATAATGACATGATTAGTGACAGGTGTGTGAGTCCGAACACCAGCAGCAGGTGAAAATCATATGCCACCATGGCAACCAAAACAAACAAGAGTGCAGCAAAAAACAGGAACTAATAGAGTCCAAAAACCAACAGAACATAACCAAACAAAACATGACCACAGAACATGACAAGGGCGCACCGGATTATTAGGCGCACTGCCGATGAATGGTCTATTTTTTCATCTTTTTTCATATATAAGGCGCACCGGATTATAGGGCGCATTAAAGAAGTCATATTATTATAATTTTTTTCTAAATTAAAAACACTTCCTTGTGGTGTACATAACATGTAATGGTGGTTCTTTGGTCAAAATGTTGCATAGATTATGTTTTACAGATCATCTTCAAGCCGCTTTCTGGCAGTCGCTTCAGGATGTGCCGTTTTGTGGGCGGTCTTATTTACGTGGCTCACCTTTGGCAGCGTCTTCTCCCCGTCATTTTTGTTGTAGCGGTGTAGCGTGCAAGGACGGGAGTGGAAGAAGTGTCAAAAGATGGAGCTAACTGTTTTAATGACATTCAGACTTTAACTTCAATCAATAACGGAGCAGCATCTCCACATCCGGAAACAACAAAACCGGAAATGTGTCCTGTGAAAAACCGTCCGACCGGAACTCTCTAATAACTAAAATTTCTTGGGTGCATAATGTAAACTCACTACACCGGTATGTTTTAGCGCTTTCATGGCGAGTTTACTGGCAGATATAAGTAAGAACTTTACACAAGAAGATAGAGAAAAAGAAGAAGCTTATCGACTATGGACTACAAAGGCGGAAGCGCGCAATTTTTCAGGATTCATGCAGATCCTAAATACAGATCAGCAGGTACCAGAAGGTAAGAACAATTGCTTTTGCATAAACAAAACGCCAGATAATATGTCTTACCTTATACACACACCATAATAATACTCATATGTTGAAGCACATCATACGGTGCAGCCTACACTTATCTCTTATGTGTGACTGCCATCTACTGGTCACACTTATCATTACACCATGTGCCAAATAAAATAGCTTCGATGTGGGTAAGCTCAACCAAACTTATTCCTTACATTAGGCACACTGGGTTATTAGGCGCACTGTTGAGTTTCGAGAAACAAAAAAGATTTTAAGTGAGCCTTATTGTCCGGAAAACACGGTAATATTGTAGTATTGTCCCAACCAAAAAGGCGAAAGGTGCCATCGTGTGTAAAATGAAGTAGCAGGATTTTTTAATAATTATAATGTAATTGAACACAAACATATGTTCTATTCATATGTATTACAACAAACATGTATTTTAAGTGCAACAATTTGCGTGGGAGCATCCACTGTTTCAAGCAAATTTATATAAAAAATACAGTTGAGTGTCTTTGAAGTGACAATGCAAACATTCAGCGTAACACGTTTAAAACAATAATGTTCAATTTAGTCTTTCAACTTTTCCTTTCTGCAGTGGACATTTTTTTTTTATATCAGTTAGAAAAATGCTGTTTCTCAGAAAAGTTCCCAGACAATATAACTTTTAATAATGTAAAAACTTCACAAACTGAGGTAAAAGTTAAGTTAAAGTCCCATTGATAGTTACACACACACTAGGTGTGGTGAAATTATCCCCATTTTCACCCCCTGTGAGGTGAGGGGAGCAGTGAGCAGCAGCGGTGGCCACGCTCGGGAATCATTTTGGTGATTTAACCCCCAATTCCAACAAGCCTGTGAAAGTTGCTATGAGAGTAATGCTTTTGGTACATGGTTTTAATATTGAGACTTACTCCATCCAGTATGTGATAGAAAGGGAAGGAAGGGGATTTTGGAAATAAAGACGGATCAGTGCGGACTCTCTTATTACTGATGCCTGGAATCCTACACTCGAAAGAATTTGATCGCCTCCCAACACACCCCCTACTTAGTTTATCTCTGCCAAATTACCATCTTAGGTAGAATGCTGTCTGCGAGAGAGTTGCTATGTCCATATTTCATGCTTTAGCATTCAAGGATTTTTTTTTTAGCTGAACCATCTAAAAAAAAAAGTTGTTTCTATAGTAAGTGTAAAATTGTCATTGAACCATTTGAAGAAGAATCATGGCTACGGGCTTTTAAAATTATATGCAGACTTAACCTGCTCAGTGGCCTTGTGGTTAGAGTGTCCGCCCTAAGACTGGAAGGTCGTGAGTTCAAACCCCGACCGAGTCATACCAAAGACTATACAAATGGGACCCATTACCTCCCTGCTTGGCACTCAGCATCAAGGGTTGGAATTGGGGGTTAAATCACCAAAATGATTCCCGAGCGCAGCCACTGCTGCTGCTCACTGCTGCCCTCACCTCCCAGGGGTGAACATGGGGATGGGTCAAATGCAGAGGATCATTTTACCATTTTCACAGTCTTTGGTATATGACTCGGCCAGGGTTTGAACTCACGACCTTCCAGTCTCAGGGCGGACACTCTAACCACAAGGCCACTGAGCAGGTCTAATATTGTATCAATGTAGAAATGTACTAAACCACGTTTCCTGACATCATTTGTATAAAAGTGATGTATATTAACGGCGTGGCGCAGTGGGAGAGTGGCCGTGCGCAACCCGAGGGTCCCTGGTTCAATCCCCACCTAGTACCAACCTCGTCATGTCCGTTGTGTCCTGAGCAAGACACTTCACCCTTGCTCCTGATGGCTGCTGGTTAGCGCCTTGCATGGCAGCTCCCGCCATCAGTGTGTGAATGTGTGTGTGAATGGGTAAATGTGGAAGTAGTGTCAAAGCGCTTTGAGTACCTTGAAGGTAGAAAAGCGCTATACAAGTACAACCCATTTATTACCTACCCTGAACTGTGAACTGCGTTGGAAACACAAACCACACAAGTCTACAGGAACCTATAGCTTCGGGAACTCAAGTTTCCAGGAACTGAAGACTTCTGGTTTAAAAGGGATTAATGCCGTATCAACAATGAGTCACTGGTACAAAATTATGAAATACAATGCCTCGCCACACACAGAAAGAGCACCGGAAACACCAAAACTATAGAGGGCATTGTCGAGACACAAAAATTATATAAGCGTAGTGGATGTGCGGAAAAAAAAAACAAGCCTTCCGTATAGACAGATAAGATTGACACAGACAGACCCAACAGAAGGACTTCAATAGTGACATCACTAAAACCCATCCCAGATTAGAGCCAAGTTTAAGAAGGTCCACAACAAATCCAGACATGCTGTGGATTCTGGGCATCGGAGGGTAGCATAGACATTTGGATCTAATATATTTCCGACTCTGTGAGGAAATGTGGGATGGATCTGCAACTGGCAACCACCACTACTGCGTATCGATCGGAATTTGAGTCTGACAGATGACGCGTGTAAGTGGTACTGACACTGATGAGTTTGAATACACTGAAAATAATTATTTAAAAAAAATGTTTTAGGTTTGCTTATTTTTCATAAACGTGTTAGCTTAAATAACTAGATTATGGCCAGGAAAACACAATGAGTTCTTACCTGAACCCATTTGAAATTTGACAACGAGACTACAAAAACTAAGTATTTTACACTTAGTTAGGATCACATGAAGGTCTTCAATTTGGAGACCTTTGGTCACACTTGGGTCAAGGTCCTCACTAAATACAAGCAAACAAAGCGTCTCTATGACCCTGTATGTGTGTCTTCCAAGACCCTTGTCACGTTTGTTTGTAAAATACAGATTCCCAAGATTGATGCATGGTTGACACACAGCTCAAATAGAGGACTGTGTTGCTTTTAAGACAAAGTTCTACCTATTAACCAGTATGTCGGTAGTTTTACAATTTCATTGGCTATGATGGGTCAGTCATCATTAACATTGATGCAACTGGCCTGAGGTATACAGTTTTCTATTGGGTCAAGGGAGGTGCCAATCAAGTTTAGAGTTCTAGCACGGTGTATTTCATGCATACACGCGAACCAAATTGACGATCGACAATATATGGAAGATATGGATATTTGATGTGCCATCAAATCAGTGTGCCACTATGTACTTCACTGGATCATTGCCTACAAGACCTTATTCTAGGGGTTGGGTAACAAATTCGGTACTTTTTATAGGTACCAACCAAATTCCGTCTGTACTACCGGGTATCGATTCACGTACCTTTCGATATCATTGCTCAAATGATGTCACATCGGGTTGCAGACTAGGCCAGCTAAAAGACTTGGCGGGCAAACAAGCATTCAAGCAGCAGCACTCAGAGTAGACTCAGTAAGACCGTCTTTTGTTCATGCCAATAAAGCAAGTATGCCTGATAACAATAAAGACACAAATGTACAGTAAGGTTCCAATTTTCAAAATGTGCTAGCTTGATGCTAATTTACATTGGATTTGCCATAGACATGCTACTGAGTAGCATTAACGATTTTGGATTTCAACACCAAATTTGGTATTGAAAACTACAACTAAGGTGTGCGTTACAATTAACCGATGAGTAATAAGTAAAATACTAACAATTTAAACAATTTGTTGTACACAAAAGACTAGATTCAAAGATTACTCCCTGATTAGGCAACACGATCACACCGTAGCCTAAGCACTACTGCCACCTAACGTCTTTGAATTAAAACTGCATTCAAAGTCTACTATTTAATACTTGCAAATGAGACTCAGGATTATAAGAAATCAAAATATAACAAAAGAACAGCATAGTTATCATCAGTATATAATAAAAAATGAGATTTAAGATGTTATATTAAAAAATTTTAACACATGAACATAAACAAAATGGTACCGTTGAGTACCAGAATCAATTCCTCGGCTCAAGGAATTGGTACCATTTGTATCAAAAGTGAAAGGTGCCCATTACTAATTTGTCTTTTATCTGCTGTTGAAAGACTATGAGGCCTAATTTATTTGCTTGTGTTTAGCATAACATTTGTGTTCACAGAGCCTGCAGTTATAAGAGTTTCCTGAAATAGTTTGCATCAGGAATCTCAGGAAAACAGACTTTTCAATGACATCCAGTATTGGACGACCTGCCAGTGGGCTTAAGGATTTTACTCTGTCCATATTACACTAAAACTACAAACTACAATTTTATTTTAGATATTTCATTAAGACTTTACGTTTCTCTCCAAATGTAAACATATCTTTTTTCGTCTCCTGAAACCACTTGGCATTCTGGAAGCAAAATCATCTTCAAAGAAAGCAAAGAAAGAATTGCATTTTTTGTACCGGATTGTTGCTAAGGAGATGTGACACCTTCACAGTGCCATTCACCATAATGGCCAGAGGCCACATGTCTAATTAACATTGCCAATACCTCAACATTGCATCTGTCTGCTTTAGATTTCAAAAGACATGGCACTCCTATCATCCCACCTGCATATTTGCGCTCTTATCCATAGAAATTATACAGTGCAGATTCCTGAAAAAAAAGAAAACCCTAGAACATGCTTTATTCCTGTCTCTGGAGGAACTTGAAATATTTGAAATTGTTCTGAGACATCTGGGGTAAAATGTAGCTTATATTTAAATGGAAATACTATAACATTCTTTCTTGGATTGTCAACGCCTCTTGTTTTGTGTAGCCAGGAATAAGTGAGGCCCGCAGACGACTGTGAATAACAACCTGAACACACATTTGGCATCACAATTCTCCTTGGTGCAACACTATTACTTCCCCCTCATTAGAGGACAACTGTTAGGTTGGAAGGCAGTTCTAAGGAGGCCAGAATGGATCTCTCTTCAAGGGTCTGTCCTTTTGTGCCACTGTTTCTTTGTCATTTTGAATACATATGTAAAAAAATTTAAAAAAAAACATTTTGTCCAAAAAAAACTTGGAAATACACCTGATAGAGTGTGAGAGCCAAAGTTGTTCGGTATACAAACCCTGTTTCCATATGAGTTGGGAAATTGTGTTAGATGTAAATATAAATGGAATACAATGATTTGCAAATCATTTTCAACCCATATTCAGTTGAATATGCTACAAAGACAACATATTTGATGTTCAAACTGATAAACATTTTTTTTTTTTGCAAATAATCATTAACTATAGAATTTGATGCCAGCAACACGTGACGAAGAAGTTGGGAAAGGTGGCAATAAATACTGATAAAGTTGAGGAATGCTCATCAAGCACTTATTTGGAACATCCCACAGGTGTGCAGGCTAATTGGGAACAGGTGGGTGCCATGATTGGGTATAAAAACAGCTTCCCAAAAAATGCTCAGTCTTTCACAAGAAAGGATGGGGCGAGGTACACCCCTTTGTCCACAACTGCGATAGCAAATAGTCAAACAGTTTAAGAACAACGTTTCTCAAAGTGCAATTGCAAGAAATTTAGGGATTTCAACATCTACGGTCCATAATATCATCAAAATTTTCAGAGAATCTAGAGAAATCCCTCCACGTAAGCGGCATGGCCGGAAACCAACGATGAATGACCGTGACCTTCGATCCCACTGTATCAAAACCCGACATCAATCTCTAAAGGATATCACCACATGGGCTCAGGAACACTTCAGAAAACCACGGTCACTAAATACAGTTCGTCGCTACATCTGTACGTGCAAGTTAAAGCTCTACTATGCAAAGCGAAAGCCATTTATCAACAACATCCAGAAACGCCGCCGGCTTCTCTGGGCCCGAGATCATCTAAGATGGACTTATGCAAAGTGGAAAAGTGTTCTGTGCTCTGACGAGTCCACATTTCAAATTGTTTTTGGAATTATTCGACATCGTGTCATCCGGACCAAAAGGGAAGCGAACCATCCAGACTGTTATCGACGCAAAGTTCAAAAGCCAGCATCTGTGATGGTATGAGGGTGCATTAGTGCCCAAGGCATGGGTAACTTACACATCTGTGAAGGCACCATTAATGCTGAAAGATACATACAGGTTTTGGAACAACATATGCTGCCATCTAAGCGCCGTCATTTTCATGGACGCCCCTGCTTATTTCAGCAAGACAATGCCAAGCCACATTCAGCACGTGTTACAACAGCGTGGCTTCGTAAAAAAAGAGTGCGGGTACTTTCCTGGCCCGCCTGCAGTCCAGACCTGTCTCCCATCGAAAATGTGTGGCGCAGTATGAAGCGTAAAATACGACAGCGGAGACCCCGGACTGTTGAACGACTGAAGCTCTACATAAAACAAGAATGGGAAAGAATTCCACTTTCAAAGCTTCAACAATTAGTTTCCTCAGTTCCCAATCGTTTATTGAGTGTTGTTATAAGAAAAGGTGATGTAACACAGTGGTGAACATGCCCTTTCCCAACTACTTTGGCACGTGTTACAGCCATGAAATTCTAAGTTAATTATTATTTGCAAAAAAAATATATAAAGTTTATGAGTTTGAACATCAAATATGTTGTCTTTGTAGCATATTCAACTGAATATGGGTTGAAAAGGATTTGCAAATCATTGTATTCCATTTATATTTACATCTAACACAATTTCCCAACTCATGGAAACGGGGTTTGTATATTCAATTGAATAGACAGCAAAGACAAGATACTTAACTGTCGAACTGGAAAACGTTGTTATTTTTTGCAAATATTAGCTCATTTGGAATATGATGCCTGCAACATGTTTCAAAAAAGCTGGCAAAAGTGGCAAAAAAGATTGAGAAAGTTGAGGAATGCTCATCAAACACTTATTTGGAACATCCCACAGGTGAACAGGCTAATTGGGACCAGGTGAGTGACATGAGTGGGTATAAAAGCAGCTTCCATGAAATGCTCAGTCATTCACAAACAAGGATGGGGCGAGGGTCACCATTTTGTGAAATATGCTCACGCATTTGCGTGAGCAAATTTTCCAATAGTTTAAGAACAACATTTCACAACGAACTATTGCAAAGAATTTAGGGATTTCACCATCTATGGTCCGTAATATCATAAAAAGGTTCAGAGAATCTGGAGAAATCACTGCACGTAAGCGATGATATAACGGACCTTCGATCCCTCCGTATGTAAAGGATATCACCACATGGGCTCAGGAACACTTCAGAAAACCACTGTCAGTAACTACAGTTTGTCGCTACATCTGTAAGTGCAAGTTAAAACTCTACAATGCAAAGCGAAAGCCATTTATCAACAACACCCAGAAACGCTGCTGGCTTCGCTGGGCCCCGAGCTCATCTTAGATGGACTGATGCAAAGTAGAAAAGTGTTCTGTGGTCTGACGAGTCCACATTTTTAATAGTTTTTTGGAAACTGTGGACGTCGTGTCCTCCGGACCAAAGAGGAAATTAACCATCCGGATTGTTATAGGCGCAAAGTTCAAAAGCCATCATCTTTTTTGCAATGTGTTGCTGTTATTCAATTTTAAGTTAATGATTATTTGCAAAAATAATTTCAGTTTCTCAGTTCAAACATTAAATATCTTGTGTTTGTAGTCTATTCAATTGAATATAAGTTGAAAAGGATTTGCAAATCATTGTATTCTGTTTTTATTTACGAATTACACAACGTGCCAACTTCACTGGTTTTGGGGTTTGTATGTTAGCTCTTATGAAGTCTGCAGTGAGAAGTTATTAGGGATGTCGCCAAAGGAAAAAGCGATTGTTGTGATGTACTTTTTTTAAATTAATGTGCCGCAGAAATGCTTAAAATGAGCAACATACGTAAATATTACATGTTATGATGAATGTTCCTGTTACTAAACCACATATATAATTACACCTTGATGGAGGTGCTGGGATGTTTTCTTTATAGGCGGAATAGAGTCACTATCATAGGCTCCATTGTAAGCAGACTTTTGCTCACATTTATTTACTAGTTAGAATGCATAAAAAAGAAAAAAAACATATGTGTCCAGCACAAATAGCACAAATGATAGGCACAATTCCAAAAAGTGCCGTTCCCCTTTAAGAGTAAAAGTATGACCCCACATCTGGCACTCCCATGGGATATGTAAACAATGCAGGGCGGGACAGGACCGTGCGCTCCACTGCATCTCACAGCGTGTTGAAAACAGTGTGTAAATCTCACCCTCTTTGCAATCCTGCCCCCCCTCCCTTGAATCTGCCCCTTGGTAATTGTCACATAAAGGAGGTCCGGTCTGCCTCAGCTGCAACATATTCACCAATCCCAAGTCAGGATGATCTGACTCAGATGAGGTGGTGAAGCTGGGCAATGTGGATTACACAAAGCATGTGTGCGAACACAGAGAAGCAGCTGGTGTCTCAAACATCAGCAGGGAACAGACTGTCAAACCTGGACATGGAGAGGCTGGAGAAAAGACTCAAAATAACAAATGATTGGCTGCACAGTATGAAGATGCAAAGTTGCAGATTGCATCCACCTGAAACAACCCAGCCGAATCATGACAGCTGATATCAGATTAATCACACTTTTGAAATTTGATTAATCACAATTAATTGCGGGCAGCACGGTGTCACAGGGGTTAGTGCATGTGCCTCACAATACGAAGATCCCGAACGGTTCGGGATCTTTCCGTGTGGAGTTTGCATGTTCTCCCCGTGACTGCGTGGGTTCCCTCCGGGTACTCCGGCTTCCTCCCACCTCCAAAGACATGCACCTGGGGATAGGTTGATTGGCAACACTAAATTGGCCCTAGTGTGTCAATGTGAGTGTGAATGTTGTCTGTATATCTGTGTTGGCCCTGTGATGAGGTGGCGACTTGTCCAGGGTGTACCCCGCCTTCCGCACGAATGCAGCTGGGATAGGCTCCAGCACCCCCGCGATACCGAAAGGGACAAGTGGTAGAAAAAATGGTTGGCTGGACGGACAATTAATTGCACTAAATGACTTGCTTGGATAATTAAAATGAACTTAAAAGAAGACTCCAGTATTGTGACACTAATGCAAGTTATTGTCGGAGGGTCATACATGAATTTGTTTAAATGATTTACTAGAATGCACATCATTTCTTGTCAAGGTGTATTTTGAAATGACATTTGCCAAGAAACACAAGAATTTCATGATCCGTGGTCCGGATCATGTTTTGTTTAGTTATGTCCTGTTGGTTTTGGACTCCCTGGGTTCCTGTTTTGTGCACTTCGGGGGTTTGTTTTGGTTCCCATGGGTACTAATTGGTTTCACCTGCCTCTGATTGGTGTTCGGCATTTTCACCTGCTGTTGAGCACTAATCAGCAGGGATGATACTCGAAAACGGTTTTCCCGGTTGTTCGATAAAAAAAGAACCGAGCCCTCGGACTCGAATCCCTTTTTGAGAACCGGTACCCGTTATCGAGACCACTATGGTAAAGAAAAAGAGTTGGTTCTTTATTCGAATCCCTCGGAACGAATCCCGTCCCGACCAGAAATGCCCCGTGGGACATCACAAGAAATGACGTCACGTAGCTCAGTCATTAGGCGCAGATAGCGAAAGCAGGAAAATCAATGAACCGGAAAAAGCGCTCCAAGGTGTAATAAAGTTCAAAACAAAAGGTATAATCCAATGAATAACTTTACTGAGAGATTTGAGCAGGGTACAAACACATGACGAACACTTTTACAACCAACCGGAAACATAGCAACCAGGCTAGCAACGCACCTCCTTTACGGCAGCTGTCGCAACGTTCTTAAAGCAACCGCAGCACATACATATATATACAACATGATCTCCCTTTTTTAACTTTTGTTTTTCTTTCCTTGTAAACAAAACAAAAATCACACTGTATATGTGTTGTCTGTCTAATTATAAATAATGCAGACGAGGCGTGTTGGCTGAGTTCTTGACGTTTACTTTCACAGCGTGCTCATAACCTCATTCTTAGCTGCCGGCTGGCGACATGCAACAACACTTTTCGGGGCTACCGCGCATGCTCGTCACTCCCGTTGCATGCTGGGTAGTGTAGTTGTTGTATTCCCTAGCTCATAACATCACATCTTTCCCCCTATAAAGAAATAATGTTAAATCAATAAAGTGTATTTCTTTTTTTAGCTTTAACTTTTCATTTTTTAGCATTGTAACCACATTTGCAAACAACTTTTCTCTTCATAGAATTTTCTTTCAATAAAGAAATAAAGTGCAAAAATGTCAAAGCATCATAACAAACAGTTATGTCAATAAGCAGCAGAAGTGCACTTTTTGGAGAGCTGTATTATTTTCAGTTTTGTGCCCAAGGGACTGATTTTATTTAACACTATATTATTATTTATACACTTATAGTGATCACAGAAACAGGTTGTTTTTGTGTTACTGTCAAGACTTGGACTGTGGCTTGGTTTGTTCTCCCGAGGTGCAAGTGAATTGGACTGGTCATGGCGTGAAGGTAAATACATGATTTATTTAACACTATAACTACAAAGAAAGGATCAAACAAAAGGCGCGCACAGGGGCGGAGGTACAAAACTAAACTATAAACACAAAACTTGCACATTGGCAGAAACTATGAACAATTAAACAAAACACTAACTGTGGCATGAATCGAAACAAAACTTACTTGACATGGCATGAAGTGCGCAGAGGTACATAGAGTGTGACAGGGGTAAGAATGCGGGGATGTCGTCAGAAAGACAAACTGAAAAACACTGAACTTAAATACTACAGACATGATTAACGAAAACAGGTGCGTGACTCAAAACGTGAAACAGGTGCGTGACGTGACAGGTGAAAACTAATGGGGTAATCATGGAAACAAGACATGGGAGTGAAAAGACAGAAACTAAAGAGTCCTATAACTAAACAAAACATGACTTAAAACAAAACATGATTACACAGACATGACAGTTACTGTATATATTTGTTTTTGTGAAAAATCCCACTTTGGGTAACAACAGTCAATATTTATGTATTTTGTTTTATTTTTTTAGGGGGGTAACAGTCAATATTTATTTATTTATTAGATTTTATTTTTTTCTTATATAATAAAAATGAGCTTTTGTTAAACCAAATATTGTGTGTTTTTTTCCATATACAACAACCTATCTGGACTCGATAAGAGAATCGATAAGGAATCGGTTCGATAAGAGGATTAGATAATAGGCTCGAACTCGATCATTTCTTATCAAACATCATCCCTACTAATCAGAGAGCTATTTATTCACGTTGCTCGCCACACTCGGTCTGGCTTCATTGTTTGCGGTATGCAACAAGTTACGTTGGTTTATTCCTGTTCTCGATTCCTGATTCCTGTGCTAAGTTGTTGCCTTAGCTTCCCGTGCGATCGGCAGGCTTTTCTTTTGTTTCCTGTCTTTTGATATTGTGTATGATTTATGGATTAAATCATGTTCCTACCTACACGCGTTCGTCCGGAGTTGTCCGTTCTGCATTCCTGGAAGAACGACCCCGCAGTGAGCTGCGACCCCCCCCCCCGTGACAAAGAATCAGAGTCTCCTCACTCATCTTTGCACTGATGTATGCATTGACCTGATGATCACTTACCGTATAACATGTTGTGCCGCCTTTTCGGTAACCATCTGTGGTTGAGGTAAGAATAACACATGATTGGTGCAATGTTTTTATTTGATTAATCACATGAGTTGATTTGTTAGTTTTGTGGATCTGAGTGTAAATAATTGGTTTGTGTTCTGAGATTGGCTGGCGGTCTATCTAAGGTGTACCCGGCCTCTCGCCCGAAATCAGCTGGGATAGGCTCCGGCAAACTGGCGAGCATAGTGAAGATAAGCGGTAGAGAAAAAGAATGGATGAATGGATGGCGTGTTTTGTACTAAAACAAATGAATCGCCATGGAACTGTTGAAAGTGTTTTGTTTTTGTGCAAAAATAGCAATTGATTCAATTAAAGAGGCTGTTTCCAACTTGTTTACAGTTACGTTTTTCAACGCAAAAACTATTAAAGAAAAAAAAACACCATCTTTTTTTCACTTTAGGGGTTTACCAGCACACATTTGTTTTAAAATTGTCTATATTTTTCCACAAGTACAAAGTTGAACCTACTCAGTGGCCGAGTGGTTAGAGTGTCCGCCCTGAGATCGGTAAGTTGTGAGTTCAAACCCCGGCAGAGTCATACCAAAAACTATAAAAATGGAACCCATTATCTCCCTGCTTGGCACTCAGCATCAAGGGTTGGAATTGGGGGTTAAATCACCAAAAATGATTCCCGGGCGCGGCACCACTGCTGCCCACTGCTCCCCTCACCTCCCAGGGGGTGAACCAGGGAATGGGTCAAATGCAAAAGGACAAATTTCACCACACTTAGTGTGTGTGTGACAATCATTGGTACTTTAACTTGATGAACCGTATTTTACGGACTTTTGACCGCACCGGTATATAAGCCGCACCCATTAAATTTTAGAAGATGAAAATGTTTTCTGTATATTAGCGTCACCAGACTATAAGTCACATATGTATACGATGTGATATGAGTTATTTACACAGAAAGATTTTGTAAATGTTTATTTACAAACCTTAACTCTTGTATGTAACGCAGCAGTAAAACGGCCGATCAAACAAAACAGAAGTCATCGTCATGGACCCACTAGCTGCTGGAGCTAGCTCTCCAATCAGCTAAACAGACTTAATAACTCCATTTGGACATCTTGGTGAATTTACTGAGGAATTTGTGGAACTGGAAGAATACAAACAGAATGCCATTGTACGTTAATAATACTAACACAGACACGTGTAAACGTGTTAGCATATTAGCTAATGTTAACAATGCTGGCTTCATTAAATTACAATAGCATGTAAAAAAAAATATGCATGAAAACACTCCTACAGACATCAAACATGGCACGATTTAGTAAGTATGAATTGTCTTATTATATTGTAAAGCTTACAAATGTTGCTTGGAGTAATGAATAAAGATTATTTTTGAGCAGAAACACTATGAACGGTTTTACTTCCAGTCTAGTGCTGAATGTTCCTCAACATAACCAAACACCACAGGTTGGAGCACGATGCCATGAATGTGGAGGGAAATGACTGTCACCATGGTGGTACATGCACAAACCTCATTTAAATCTGCACCACTTTTGCGCACGCAGTCGTTGTACAGTGGTACCTCAACTTAAGAATGCCCCAATTAGGAAGTGTTTTGAGATAAGAGCTGTATCTCTGCTAATTGTTATGCTTTAACTTGAAATCAAAATTAGAGTTACCGTAAATTCTGGACTAAAAGCCATTTTTCCTATGCTTTGAACCCTGCGGCTAATGAAATGGTGCAGCTAATTTATGGATTTTTCTTCTCTGATGGCCGGTTATATTGTAATTAGTTTAAACAAAACAGGCAAACACACCAAATAGATGTGTTATTGTTTGTGCTATGGTGCCATGTTTTTGAACGAGTTCCCACTCTACAGGTGCTGCAGTGACTACATCGCCCTTCTGTTCAGACTGAGCTATAAACCTACCGAAAGTTCAGTTGCCGTTCGGTCTTCGAGCCGTCCACAGCGTCTCTACTCGTATTGATTCTTCATTTATCACTCCAAGCAACGTTTTCAAGTTTTACAGTATAACTAAAAACATGTTTACATACTAAACCGTCCCATGTGGGATGTATGTAGGAGTGTTTGCATACATATTTGTACGTGCTCTGGTAATGTAATGAAGCTAGCATCATTAGCATTAGCTCTTATGGCAACACATTTATTAGTGTCTTTGTTAGTATTATTAACTTACAATAGCATTCTTTTTGTATTGCTTCAGTTTCGTAAATTCACTAAAACATCACCGTGGACCTATTGAGTCTGTTTAGCTTATTGGAGAGTTACCTTCTTCAGCTAGTGGGTCCATAACGTTGACTTCTGTTTTGTTTGATCAGCCGTTTTACAGCCGTGTTACAGGCACCGTTTGGAAACCATTAAGGTATGTAAATAAACATTTACAAAATCTTTCTGTGTCAATAACTAATTTCACAACGTATACATCTGCTGCTTATAGTCCGGTGAGGCTAATATATGGAAAAAATATATATATTCTAAAATGTAGTGGGTGCGGCTTATGTTCTGGTGAATTCAAGAGTCTGGAAAATACGGTACACGCATCCTCGCCATAGTGAACCCTTTAAGATCCAAACCAAAACTTTAGTCTTAATCGCCAGCATTAGAAAAAAAGAAAGTCAGTGTATAGGACAGGCTGAGAAGAAAAAGTGGATAATATTCATTGAATTAGAGAAAGAAATCATCACAAATGTGACAGAGCATGTAGCCAACTTGGAGACGCAAATTGAGCGTGTCAATGCTTGTCTGCATAGTACTAAAGCAGAAAGAGGCTAACACCAGCAAAAGACGAACTATTATTTAAACGGAAACATTTATCTGTGAAAATATGTAGAAGCTGCTGATGGTGTCTTTGACGGAGAAGCAGCTATAAGGAGATACTGTAGAATTCTACTCTTCAACGTATATGTTGTACATTATCATTACATTAATGTTTTAAATAAAAGTCAGTTTTTCTTTTTTGTACTGTTTTGGGGGAGCCATGCACCAATTGATTGCAATTCATTTCAATGGGCCACAATGATTTACACACAAAAAAGTGTTTTGAGTTAAGAGCTATGTCACAGAACCAATTAAGTCAGTAAGTCGAGGTACTGCCATAGATCACCCGCAACATGTCCCCTAATGTTACACAATTATTGTGTGAATGCTCCAAAGCATTCACAAATACATTTTTTGTGTGTAGTTTTCACACATAGATAAAGCCTTTACTTGTCATTTTTGCTTGAGATAATACATGATTTTGTGTGTTGATATTCTTTTCTTCTATTTGTGTGAAATTGAAATGGGTGCCATTTTTTTAAAGAACGGATGAGAAGTCTATCGCAAAAAAAAAAAGTTTAAAAAAAGTAAGTGGCAGTTCCTTTCCTGTTGGGGTTTGTTGTTATTGTTTCTGACATAACCGCAAACCACGGTGGAACAGTACGATATATATTTTATAAATACAATTACCGTATTGTTTGGAGCATAGGACGCACCGGATTAAAAGGCGCACTGCCGTTGAGCGGGTCTATTCAGGTCTATTTTCATACAAAAGGCGCACCGTATTATAAGGCGCATTAAAGAGGTCATATTATGATTTCTTTCTACATTGAAAACACTTCCTTGTGGTCTACATAACATGTAATGGTGGTTCTTTGGTCCAAATGTTGCACAGATTATGTTTTACAGATCATCTTCAAGTTGCTTTCTGAGCGTCTCTTCAGGATGGGCGGTCTTATTTACGTGGCTCACCTTCGGCAGCGTCTTCTCCCCGTCATCTTTGTTGTAGCGGTGTAGCGTGCAAGGACGGGAGTAGAAGAAGTGTCAAAAGATGGAGCTAACTGTTTTAATGACATTCAGACTTTACTTCAATCAATAACGGAGCAGCATCTCCTCATCCAGAAACAACAATGTGTCCCGTGGAAAACAGTCCGACCGGAACCCTATAATAACTAAAGTTCCGTGGGTGAATAATGTAAACCCACTATAGTTTTTAGCGCTTTGATAGCTAGTCTACTGAGAGATATAAGTAAGAACTTTACACTACTTTATATTAGAAATGGCAACAGTGGAGGATGAATGTCCCATAACAAGAAGATAGAGAAAAAGAAGAAGCTTATGACTACGGTGTCAGCACAGACTACAATGGTGGACGCACGCACATTTTCAGGACTTATGCAGATCTCAAATACACATCAGCAGGTACCAGAAGGTAAGAAAAGTTGGTTTTGCATAATACTGCGAAACAAAACGGCAGGTAATATGTCTGCTAATAGGTGCCATTCTGCGGTCCTTATACACGCACAATAATAATACTCGTATGTTTAATGTGCCGACAATCCATTAAGCGGTGCGGCTACATAGCTCACCGAAGTCGTACTAAAAACATTTTGACAGATTTTTGAGCGCCGTGTGTAATGTTCTATCTTCTTAATGGAACATTTAAAGCAGTGGTTCTTAACCTGGGTTCGATCGAACCCTAGGGGTTCGGTGAATCGGCCTCAGGGGTTCGGCGGAGCCTCCGCCACGGAGGTAAAGAGACATCCGACTTATCATGTAAATAAAAACTTCTCCCTATCAGCGTACTATGGATACCCCCAAACAATGTTCCCTTCTAAGTCTATAACAAGATCTGATAGCTCAGTTACAGCTCTTGTTATTATCAAATCTGTTATATGTGTTTTATGTTGCACGATTTCACCAAGAAAAATTCCTAGTTTGTGAACCCGTTCTCAAACAATGGCAATAAAACGATTCTGATTCTGATTCTCTGATTTTCCATCCGATTTGCAGGTTTTTTGATTGATTGATTGAAACTTTTACTAGCAGATTGCAAAGGAAGAGAATACACAGTATTCCGTACAATTGACCACTAAATGGTAACACCCGAATATGTTTTTCAACTTGTTTAAGTCGGGGTCCACGTTAATCAATTCATGGTAATGTGTGTAAGGTGTGTAATTTGTTGTGAGTTCATGCACTGTGTTGGTTTTGTTTTTTGAACAAGGTGATGTTCATGCACGGTTCATTTTGTGCACCAGTAAAAAAACATACGACTTTTACTTGAATTTGAAAAAAATATACATATATATTTTTCACTAAAGAAGGGTTCGGTGAATGCGCATATGAAACTGGTGGGGTTCAGTACCTCCAACAAGGTTAAGAACCACTGATTTAAAGTGTTGGTGTTGTTTACTGCTGTTGTCTACACATATCTCTTATGTATGACTGCCATCTACTGGTCACACTTATCATTACACCATGTACCAAATGAAGTTGCTTCGAGGTCGGTAAGCACAGCCAGAATTATTCCGTACATTAGGTGCACCGGGTTATAAGGCGCACTGTCGATTTTTGAGAAAATTAAAGGATTCTTAAGTTCGCCTTATAGTCCGTAAAAAAAATACGGTATTGTTTTTTGTTTTTATTTTAACCTCTAATAAGAAGGATAGACTGTTATTATTAATAATATTAGACTTCATTTGCATCTTGCTGTATTCAACTCAGAGAGGCAGAGTAATATCTAGAAACAAGACTTTAAATCATCTACTGTGCATTCGTAAAGATGATGTGGAGTCATAAAGCAGCATGTATACAAGATTATCATTTAAAAATTGGCCACAACACATGGGCACACTTATTCATGCTTAATGTTTTTTGTATGCCAGAGGTGGATGGACATGCATGCAAAAATGTGTTTTTCTCCTCCTTGCATGCATGCACACACTCAATCACAGACACACACTCAATCACTCACACCCCGCCCTTCTTCGTCAGCTCAACTGACAGCAGTAATGAGTTTCTTCTCTGAGTAAGCCAACTGGCAACCACTCAAGGGAATTTTTCGGGCTGAATAGCACCCATTAATCACAATCCCTGGCGATGCTGTGCCATCAGATGTGTGGCAAACATAGATCCTTGAGGGGGTTGGAGATTGCCCCGTGGTAAAAAAAGAGGGATAAGGTGAGTTTGTCGAAGACAGGGAGTGCAATGATGAGGCTCGATACCAAAACTTTACTTTATGCTGAAAGCGTAAAAACATGTCATTTGTATTGCTTATGTTTGTTTTATGGTACTTAAGAACATACCTCAATGGATTCAAACCCATTATTTTCAGTCATAACACTTATCAGTAGGCCTCAGCGATTTATCCATCATTTCAAGTTTTTTTGTTGAAGACAGTAAAAAAAAAAAAAAAAATTATATATATATATATATATATATATATATATATATATATTTATGTATTTATTTTACGAACTATAGAGCGCACCAGCATATAAGCCGAACCCACCAAATTATAGAAGAAAAACATATTTTTTTACATATATTAGCTGTACCTGATCATATGCCGCAAATATATACGTTGTGAAATTAGTTATCTGAAAGATTTTGTAAATGTTTATATACATACCTTAATTGTTTCTCAACCGTGTCCGTAACACGGCAGGAAAACGGCTGATCAAACAAAACATAAGTCATCGTCATGGACCCACTAGCTGCGGAAGCTAGCTCTCCAATCAGCTAAACAGACTCAATAACTCCACGGGGATATTTTGGTGATTTTACTGAGACATTTGTGAAACTGAAAAAGTACAAAAAGAATGCCATTGTAAATTAATGACAGCATGTTAGCTAATGCTAACAATGCTAAGTTGATTAAATTACGATAGTCGGTACACATATGCATTAAAACAGTCCTATAGTACAGAGTAATGATGAATAGTTTTTAGTTATATTGAAATACTTATGTTGCTTGGAGTGAAGAATTGCTATGGTTGACTAGAAAGCAGAACAACACTTGTACTTCCGGTTTAAAGCACTAAACAGAAGCAAAAAATGGAGACATTCACCCTGCAGCACCTGAAGAGAGCAAACTTGTCCAAAAGATGGCGCCATAGCACACATTATTATACACCTTTTCAGTGTCTTTGCAATTGTTTTAGGAAAACTATTTGCATTATGGCCGTCAGCAAAGAAAAATCCATTAATTAGTAGCACCGTTTTATAAGCTGCAGAGTTCAAAGCATAGGAAAAAAATAGTGGCTTATAGTCCGGAATTTACAGTATATATAGCATATGTTTTGCCCTCAGGAGCTTAAATTAACAGTGAAGCACCTAAAACAACAACATGGCTAATGAGAATGAGAAGTTTGTTCCCAAGAAAGGATCAGCATTGTCAGTAGTTTGGTTGCAAAGTTTGTCTAAAGCCCATTGCAACAAAAGGCAGCAGCAACTTAAAACAGGCATCCAGCCAAGTGGTAGAAATTCCACTCTTTATGATGGAATGTCGATTTTTGCAAATCCTTATGTATAATCTGTAAATTGTGGCATTATTTGAAGCTCGAGATAATACGAATGTAATTGCGTATTTTACTTCTCATGCAGTAATGAGAGAATACTTTGTTAAAGTTTTTGAAAATATTACAGCTTTTAAGGTGAATGTAAACAAGTGAGTCTCCTTTCAAAGTACAAAGTGTATTTAAAAAACAAACAAAAGAATAGCTGGGACTTAGGCTACTATACCAATTATTTTTAAGGATTTGATCAAATAAAAGCAAAACCTGATTTGAATTTGCAAGGTATCTGTGGTTGATATGTTTTTGTTATCCACTATTCTTGTTAAATTGAAGTGATCCAGCCTCATCTGAGATGCGAGGCTGTCATATAAACCTTTCTGATTTGCGATCAGGGGCCGGTGAGTCACCTTAACACTGAACAGAGGCAGCTCAAAGTTGCGGGAAGTGGCGAAAAAAAAGAAAGCGCGCCGAAACGGAAATAAACAAAACAAAAAAATAACAGTCATAAAACAACATGACAGATTCACGATTTTGCAAAAACAGGAATACTTCCACACGCCCCACATTTTGTAGGATTAGTTTTTTCCGACTAACATTTTTGCCAACAATTTTAGCTGTTTTCATTAACCAACTTTATTATCGTAGGGCCAAAAAACTAGTCAGTTTGCCAACATATTGTTCTGCGGAATCGAGTGCCCAATCAAACAACGTAACGCCTTGCTGACTCAGTCTCTTTTTTCTATTGAGTGCGAACGCAAAACAAGCCATCATGGGGTCAAAGAAAGTTGTGAGTGCACTTTGATAAAGACGATGAGAAACCCTATTGGATACAAGAAAGAACTCGCAGCAAAGTAGGAAGGTACACTCCACTTCCCCTTCCCCTCTCCGCTCATCGCTGTCTTCACCAACAAAGTCTTTAGTAAAGGAATACACGATCTACTGTATTCTTTTCATTTGTCATTTACACATAATTCACATTGTTTTCTGCATGTAGTAAACCTATAATTATTCACAAAAATATTTTGGATGTCTGGCATGGAATAATTGTATTTGCTGTATTTCTTATGGGAGAAACTTGCTTTTGTTTTCACATGATTGATATTCCGTCTGACCTTTCTGGAACTAATTACTGACACAAACCCAAGTGCTACTATGTGAGCACAAATTTGGACAGGATTGATCAATTATCTTAAAGGGGACTGTGGAGGGGGGCGTGGCCTGCGGGCCTGCCGCGGAACGGTGTGTGTCAGGACCGGCCTCGAAGACAGCGACAGGTGCGTAGATGGCCCAGGTGGGCCTTGTTATCGAATCACCTGTCGCCTTTATTAGCAGCAGCCGGAAGGAAACGAATAGTTGGAGTTGGCGGTGCTGCTGAGAGAGACGGACGCAGACAAGACACTGTGCTGAAAAGCAAAAGACTTTGCACCATTGAAAAAATAAAACAGTGTTATATCCTGAATTCCTGGCAGTCTGTGGTGGTCTGAAGAACCCACTACAGGGCAACCTCTACAGGGACCTATGATTATTCTAATCCACATTTAAAACACTTTTTTGTGGTCTTTATATTAAGTGTTGGATATGTTTCCGTGTATATTTTGCTCCACTGTCACATGTATCACACATATTTAAGTCTGTCTGCAAGATATTTGTTTGTGGAGGTGTTTCCACATTGCAAATGAAACCTCTCCAAAAATATTTTGAAAATATACACTGTTTATATATATATCTTAAAGTTGTCACTGCTACCGTATTTTTATACTTAATACTTAAAATCCTTTCATTTTCTCAAAAATCGACAGAGCGCCTTATAACCTGGTGCCCCTAATGCAGTGCTTTTCAACCACTGTGCCGCGGCACACTAGTGTGCCGTGAGATACAGTCTGGTGTGCCGTGGGAGATTATCTAATGTCACCTATTTGGGGTAAAAACAATATTTTTTGCAAACCAGTAATTATAGTCTGCAAATGATGTGTTGTTGTTGAGTGTCGGTGCTGTCTAGAGCTCGGCAGAGTAACCCTGTAATACTCTTTCATATCAGTAGGTGGCAGCAGGTAGCTAATTGCTTTGTAGATGTCGGAAACAGCGGGAGGCAGGGTGCAGGTAAAAAGGTTTCTAATGCTTAAACCAAAAATAAACAAAAGGTGAGTGCTGCTAAGAAAAGGCATTAAAGCTTAGGGAAGGCTATGCAGAACGAGACTAAAACTGAACTGGCTACAAAGTAAACAAAAACAGAATGCTGGACGACAGCAAAGACTTACTGTGGAGCAAAGATGGCATCCGCAATGTACATCCGAACATGACATGACAATCAACAACGTCCACGCAAAGAAGGATAAAAACAACTGAAATATCCTTGATTGCTAAAACAAAGTAGATGCGGGAAATATCACTCAAAGGAAGACATGAAACTGCTACAGGAAAATACCAAAAAAAGAGAAAAAAACACCAAAATTGGAGCGCAAGACAAGAACTAAAACACTACACACAGGAAAACAGCAAACAACTCCAAATAAGTCAGGGGGTGATGTGACAGGTGGTGACAGTATATCTACTTTGAGACAAGAGCTATAGTGATGCATGCTTGGTTATGGTTTGAAGTAATATCCAACAATTGCGACAACGACTTTGCACTGTCAACTGAGTTTCGTTTTTTAATGATTTCTGCTGGTGGCGTGCCTCCGGAATATGTCAACACAAAAAATGTGCCTTGGCTCAAAAAAGGTTGAAAATCACTGCCCTAATGTACGGAATCATTGTGGTTGTGCTTACTCCGAGCTATTTTATTTGATACATGGTGTAATGATAATTGTGCCCAGTAGATGGCAGTCCCACATAAGAGATGTCATGTTTCTTACAGGCTTTGCTCATTTATTTAAAGAACATTGGCATTTTAATTTATTGTCTTGCCTTACATGTGACGACAGTAAACAACACCAAAACTTGAAATGTTCCATTGAGAATATACAACATTACACATGGCGCTTAAAAATCTGTCAAAATTTTTTAGTACGACATTGGTAAGCTATGAAGCGGCATCAATTGATGGGATTGTCGTAGCATTACGGCTACCGTAGTCAGACATACTCTAACCACAAGGCCAGAGTGTCCGCCCTGAGATCGGTAGGTTGTGAGTTCAAACCCCGGCCGAGTCATACCAAAGACTATACGATTGGGACCAATTACCTCCCTGCTTGGCACTCTGCATTAAAGGTTGGAATTGGGGGTTAAATCACCAAAATGATTATTGAGCACGGCCACCGCTGCTGCTCACTGCTCCCCTCTCCTACCAGGGAGTGGAACAAGGGAATGGGTCAAATGCAGAGAGTAATTTCACCACACCTAGCTAGTGTGTGTGACTGTCAGTGGTACTTTAACATTAACTACTGTATTTTAATGTTGGTCATTATAATAGTACTTGGACAGCCAAGTGTTTCTTCAGGTGGTACTTGGTGAAAAAAAACACTGCTCTAGGGGTCACATTTGCAGACAGCTAAGGAGCGGTAGACTCGACTTCTCCTTTTTACTTGCTAGCCTTACAAACTTTTGGCAAAAATAGCCCTGTCTATGCAACAGAAACCTTTGGCTGTTTTTAAGGACTTACTGCAAAATAGCTGGTCAAAGATCATCTCTATGACAGCGCTCTTGTGGTTTTAGGAATCTGCTGCAAAAATGTTAGTCTGAACTCTCCGGTGTTTATTCCCGGGACGGATTTGGCCCCTGGGCTGCAAGTTGAATAGCACTATCAAAATTATCGGTATCTGTTTCAAAAAGTAAAATTTATGACTTTTAAAAACGCCGCTGTGTACAAGGACATAGGGAGAAGTACAGAGCGCCAATAAACCTTAAAGGCACTTCCTTTGCGTGCCAGCCCATTCACACAATATCTACGGCTTTTCACACACACAAGTGAATGCAAGCATACTAGGTCAACAGCCATACAGGTCACATTGAGGGTGGCTGTGTAAACAACTTTAACACTGTTACAAATATGCGCCACACTGTGAACCCACACCAAACAAGAATGACAAACACATTTCGGGAGAACATCCGCACCGTAGCACAAGATAAACACAACAGAACAAATACCCAGAACCCCTTGCAGCACTAACTATTCCGGGACGCTACAATATACACCCCCCCCCCCCCCCCCCCCCCGCTACCACCTACCCCCTCCCAACTCATGTCCCAAATTCCAAGCTGCTGTTTTGAGGCATGTTAAAAAAAAATAATGCACTTTGTGACTTCAATAATAAATATGGCAGTGCCATGTTGGCATTTTTTTCCATAACTTGAGTTGATTTATTTTGGAAAACCTTGTTACATTGTTTAATGCATCCAGCGGGACATCACAACAAAATTAGGCATAATAATGTGTTAATTCCACGACTGTATATATCGGTATCGGTTGATATAGGAATCGGTAATTTAGAGTTGGACAATATCGGAATATTGGATATCGGCAAAAAAGCCATTATCGGACATCTCTACTTGTAACACTACACACAGTTTGAACAGTAACAATGTGTTTGATTATTTAATTAAGTGATTCTTTGGCGTACCACTAGTGCAGGGGTCAGCAACCCGCGGCTTTAGAGCCGCATGCGGCTCTTTAGCACCGCCCTACTGGCTCCCTGGACCTCTTTCAGAGATGTGTGAACATGGAAAAAGATGAAGAAAAAAATATATTTTTCGTTTTAATATATTTTCTGTCGGAGAACAAACATGACACAAATTTCCTTAATTGTTAGAAATCCCACAGTTTATGTTATACATGCTTCACTGATGAGAGTATTTGGCAAGCACCGTTTTGTCCTACTAATATCCACGATCCTTGAACTCATCGGAGTTTGTTTACATGTACAAATTTCTCCGATGCTGCCACAGAAAGACATGTTTTATGCCATTCCTTCCTTGTCTCATTTTGTCCACCAAACGTTTTATACTGTGCGTGAATGCACAGACGTGTGCTTTGTTGATATTATTGACTTGTTGGAGTGCTAATCAGGCATACTTGGTCAATCCATGACCGCAAGCTAATCGATTCTAACATGCTATTTAGGCGAGTTGTATGTACATATTGCATCATTATGCCTCATTTGTAGGTCAATTAATTTCCTTTACTTATGTCCTTTGTCTCATGACACATTATCTGTATGTAATATTGGCTGCATTTCTCATAGTTGTTTGTGTGCTATGTTGTTCCAGACCACAGCAAACGTTACCCAGCTTGCAAAGATTGTAATAAATCCATTAGAAGAAGACAGCCGGCCATTTCGTTTAACTTGGACACACACATCTATACCTTTGGCTATTCTGAGTCAGTCATTACCAGAAGTTATCTCATGCTGTCAGAAGCCTCCATTTTACTTTTTTTTTTTTTTTTTCAATGTTGCAAAAATGTGAAGAATAAAAGTTAAAATACAACATTTCTGTCAACAAAGATTTGCGTCAGCCTTGGATAGTAGGCTAATATAGACACTTACATCATGTGTTGCCTTCATTATAAGGCTTTTAATTTTTTGTGGCTCCACACAGATGTTTTTTTGTATTTTTGGTCCAATATGGCTCTTTCAGCATTTTGGGTTGCCGACCCCTGCACTAGTGGTACACTTACCGCAATTTGAAAATCACTGGATTATACAATGGATGAAATAGTGGTTAGCTTGTCTTTGTCATAGTCAGGATATTATGTTTTCGAATGTGCATCCTTCCTCCTCCATCCTAAATGCTAACTGGATACTTTAAATGTCCCCTTAGATGAGAATGTCAATGGTTGTTTGTCTATATGAGCTTCTGTAATTGACTGGCGACCAGTCCAGTGTGCCTTTAACCTGAAGTAAGCTGATTAGGACAAGCTGTATATAGAAAATGGATGGATGGATATATTACATTATATAATCATCAGGAGCGAAAGCCCTATCACGAAAATGCACACCGAAAGCAAGATACCGTCGGGGAATTGGTATCACCTTGTTTTGTGACATCAATATTGCGGGTCTGGGTTCAGTTTTTTTTTTTTTATCTGTGTTTTCCCTCCATCCATCCCTCCTCTAAAGCAGTATTCAGTCACCCAGGATATTATTGCCAATTGCTTAGCCCAGAGAGCATGCACCCCACTCTTCGCAAAATTGCCAAATCCAGATGAATTTATGTTAATATGCAGTCAGTTACACCCCCCCAGACTCTTTATGTGCACACGTGCGATCTCCGCCACGCCCACCGCTGGAGTCTAGGTCACAAAGGGAAATAAGCAGGCAGGAAAAGGAGCAGAGAAGAAGCAAACATAGCCCCTGTCATAACCACTTAGTGCGATATGACAGCGGATGATGAATGAAAATCCTTTGTCTTTGTCTAGCGACTGTGTGTTTGCCAACTAATACTACATTGGGTCTATCTGTTCAATCAGATAATCAAATGCCGCTCACAGGTTTCGAGTAAACAAAGACACTTTTCATTTGCATAAATTCAACATCTCATGTCTTAGTTTTTGTCTGGGGAAACAATATCGAGGCTTCGGAACTCGGAAGAAGGAACAGTTTGGGATTCAAATCCCTCACAATGATTTTACCGTGGTACTAAATGTTATGACATCTGCCTGACAAATAGCATTTGAAAAAAAAGTGTTTTCTTACGGAGCCCCTAGAGCAGGCCAGGGCAATAATTTTGCTTCGGATGGCCAAATTTTAGAGAAAAAATGTGTCTGGGGGCCGGCATATCTATTTTTAGGAACGCTATAACAAATCCTCACAATATTGTTATGACAGACCGCCTTAAAAAACGCAATGGAATTTTAAATTTTTTTAATGAATGAGACACCCAGAATGTACAAACCCCGTTTCCATATGAGTTGGGAAATTGTGTTAGATGTAAATATAAACAGAATACAATGATTTGCAAATCCTTTTCAACCCATATTCAATTGAGTGCACTACAAAGACAAGATATTTGATGTTAAATTCATAAACTTTATTTTTTTTTTGCAAATAATAATTAACTTAGAATTGCATGGCTGCAACACGTGCCAAAGTAGTTGGGAAAGGGCATGTTCACCACTGTGTTACATCACCTTTTCTTTTAACAACACTTAATAAACGATTGGGAACTGAGGAAACTAATTGTTGAAGCTTTGAAAGTGGAATTATTTCCCATTCTTGTTTTATGTAGAGCTTCAGTCGTTCAACAGTCCAAGGTCTCCGTTGTGGTATTTTAGGTTTCATAATGCGCCACACATTTTCGATGGGAGACAAGTCTGGACTGCAGGTGGCCCAGGAAAGTACCCGCACTCTTTTTTTCCAAAGCCACGCTGTTGTAACCCGTGCTGAATGTCTTGCTGAAATAAGCAGGGGCGTCCATGAAAAAGACGGCGCTTAGATGGCAGCATATGTTGTTCCAAAACCTGTATGTACCTTTCAGCATTAATGGTGCCTTCACAGATGTGTAAGTTACCCATTTCTTGGGCACTAATGCACCCCCATACCATCACAGATGCTGGCTTTTGAACTTTGCGTCGATAACAGTCTGGATGGTTCGCTTCTCCTTTGGTCCGGATGACACGATGTCGAATATTTCCAAAAACAATTTGAAATGTGGACTCGTCAGACCACAGAACACTTTTCCACTTTGCATGAGTCCCTCTTAGATGATCTCGGGCCCAGAGAAGCCGGCGGCGTTTCTGGATGTTGTTAATAAATGGCTTTCGCTTTGCATAGTAGAGCTTTAACTTGCACTTACAGATGTAGCAACCAACTGTATTTTGTGACAGAGGTTTTCTGAAGTGTTCCTGAGCCCATGTGGTGATATCCTTTAGAGATTGATGTCGGTTTTTGATACAGTGCCGTCTGAGGGATCGAAGGTCACGGTCATTCAATGTTGGTTTCCGGCCATGCCACTTACGTGGAGTGATTTCTCCAGATTCTCTGAGCCTTTGGATGATATTATGGACCGTAGATGTTGAAATCCCTACATTTCTTGCAATTGCACTTTGAGAAACGTTGTTCTTAAACTGTTTGACTATTTGCTCACGCAGTTGTGGACAAAGGGGTGTACCTCGCCCATCCTTTCTTGTGAAAGACTGAGCATTTTTTGGGAAGCTGTTTTTATACCCAATCATGGCACCCACCTGTTCCCAATTAGCCTGCACATCTGTGGGATGTTCCAAATAAGTGTTTGATGAGCATTCCTCAACTTTATCAGTATTTATTGCCACCTTTCCCAACTTCTTTGTCATGTGTTGCTGGCATCAAATTCTAAAGTTAATGATTATTTGCAAAAAAAAGAAATGTTTATCAATTTGAACATCAAATATGTTGTCTTTGTAGCATATTCAACTGAATATGGGTTGAAAATGATTTGCAAATCATTGTATTCCGTTTATATTTATATCTAACACAATTTCCCAACTCATATGGAAACGGGGTTTGTACATGAAAATAAAGAATGCGGGATTTACAATATTAACTATGAATGATAAAACACTGAATATTGACAACATATGAACGTCACACCCCTTCTCGATCAACATATTTTACAATCAAGCGAAACGCAACAAAAATGCAACAACCACAGCCAAATATGAATGCAAAGGGTAAAAAATAAACCCATTTACAATCTGATACATCTAATGTATCACTAAGCTTTAGAACTTTGTTGTAAAATTCTCCTTCCGCATCTGTCCCTGACACCCGCATTTCAGGCTGGCCGCTCTGGAAACACTCTGTGGAAACGCTCCCCACCCACACTGCTTGGTGCCTCGTCTAAACTGCTGTGACTTAGATGACCATAGTAACTAATTAGATTACCACAGTAACTAGTACATCATGCATCTAAAAAAAATATTTGGAATTGTTCAGCGGGCCAGATTGAAAAGCTTAACGGGCCACATGCGGCCCCCTGGCCTTAATTTGCCCAGGTCTGCCCTAAAGGGACATGGAGGGAAAGAAATTAGATCTCGCAAAAGTTTTTTTTTTCCTATGTCAGTGAACCGGAAGTAAAACAGACACAGGGATGGAGGAGCTTACCCATCATCCGTGGGAGAAGTTTATTGATTTCTATTTTAGTATTGGCTTAACATATAAAGACATCAAATCATATTATGGTCCTTCAACAGAGCACAGATGATGGGTAGGCTTCCGCATGCTCCCGCTCCTCCATCACTGTGTCTGTTTTACTTCCGGTTCACTGACATAGGAAACAACCTATTGCATCCATATCCCTTTAGGGGCTCCGTATTTTCTCGATTAGCAATTAAAAGAAAGGTGAACCTCTGATTGCTGTTATTGTGTAATTCCCCACTGAGGGATTATTTTATTATCATTTAAAATCATTTAGTGCTTGTGGGAGGATATAGTTTCATATTTAACACTCATGGAGGCGTTCATCTTCTACACCGGGGGTCAGCAACTCACGGCTCTTTAGCGCAGCCCTAGTGGCTCCCTGGACCTCTTTCAGAGATGTGTGAAAAAGGAAAAATATGTTTTAATATATTTTCTGTAGGGGAGCGAACATGACACAAGCCTTCCTAATTGTTAGAAATCCCACTGTTTATGTTAAACACGCTTCACTGATGAGAGTATTTGGCAAGTACCATTGTGTCCTACTAATTTCAGCGATCCTTGAACTCACCGTAGTTTGTTTACATGTGCAACTTTCTCCGATGCTGCCAGAGAAAGACGTGTTTTATGCCACTCCTTCTTTGTCTCATTTTGTCCACCAAAGGTTTTGTGCTGTGCGTGAATGCACAAAGGTGAGCTTTGTTGATTTTATTGATTTGCTGGAGTGCTAAACAGGCATATTAAATCTATACATGACTGCAAGCTTATCAATGCTAACATGCTATTTAGGCTAGCTGTATGTACATATTGCATCATTATGCCTTGTTAGTAGGTATTTTTAAGCTAATTTAATTTCCTTTACTTATGTCCTCTGTGTATTTAATTTATATTTGCATGTCTCGTGACACATTATCTGTATGTAATATTGGCTGCATTTGTCATAGTTGTCTGTGTGCCATGTTGTTCCAGACCACAGCAAACATTACCCAGCTTGCAAAAATTGTAATAAATCCATTAGAAGAAGACAGCCTGCCGTTTCCTTAAACTTGGACACACACATCTATACCTTTGGCCATTCTAAGACATTTCCAGAAGTTATCTCATCCTGTGAGAAGCCTCCATTTTAGTAATAATTTCCAATGTTGCAAAAATGTGTAGAATGAATATTAAAATAAAATATTTCTGTCAACAAAGATTTGCCTCAGCCTTTGATAGTCGGCTAATATCACTAATATAGACACTTACATAATGTGTTGCCTTCATTATAAAACTTATATAAGGCTTTTAATTTGTTGGTCCAATATGGCTCTTTCAACATTTTGGGTTGCCGACCCCTGTTGATTTAACTGTAAAATACACGTTTTATTCAACTAGTCCTGCACATTGATCTGATTTCATATTTACAAAAATAAAATTTAAAAGATGAATTTAAACTACTTACACAAATGACAAAACAATGCATTTGTTTCCTCACCATGAACATGACAATGAACCAGCAGTGAAGGAGGGACCAAGGTGGAACTAAATAGAACTAATTAACAATGAGGAACAGGTGTGCAGGTGGCAGGACAAGAAACAAAAAGTATAGGTTCTGTAAAAAACACATAGTTCCTGTCCCGGTGCTCTTGTTTTGTCAGCATTTCCTATTTGGTCTGATATCAAACACAGAAAAACAACAACCAAAGTCCAAACTGTCATGTGGTATTATCCAATCCAATCCAATCCACTTTATTTATACAGCACATTATGAAATTTTCTTTATCATACAAAACAAGCACCTGTATGTTAGAATTTATAAATTCAAATTAGCCATGTTACCTTAAAACCCCTCTGAAAAAAATTGCAATATTTCACAAGTCACATGGTCCACAAGAAGTTGCATCATTCAGATCCTCTGCAGGACATGGGAAGGGCTAAAAATAAGTTCCTTATTCTTTTTTGTGTTGGCAATGATATTTCAATCTCAGCACAGTCCTGTTACCAAAATATTTTTTTGATGTTGTTTATTTTGTAAATAAATGGCTGTAATAAGCGTCGTGTCAACATGCTTTTAGCATAAATGCCATGTGGTTATAATTAATGTATTTGTTAATTGTTTGCTAAAAACTCCTGTTACTTTCAGTCCTGTTACTCAAATGAGTCATCTCCGACTTGGGAACCTTGTAAAAAAAATAAAACTTGCTTGACATAGACCAACACATATTTTGAGTAGCTCAATATGTGAATTATCACGTTTAGAGTTAACGAAACATCCACTTATTTTGAGAGAACAACAAAATGTCATTGATTCAGTGGAATGACCCATAAAGCCAAACAAATTAAATTAGATGTAAATGAATGCATTTTCTGCAAAAGGGGAGCGGGTTGCTTTAGTAATACTACAGTCCCCAGCTGCTACAGCTGGCTCATGTACAAAATCAAATGTTGTCAGAAAAGTTTTCTTCATAAAGATACTATGCCCCCTATTTGTTTCAGTTGCCAGATACTATATGTATTATTTTAACTTAATGCTGTCAAACAATTAAAATATTTAATTATGATTAACCGCAGTTTGTTCATAGATAACTAAAAATGTATTGTGATTAATCACAGATAAATAACATTGTTCGTCTTTAATAAGTGTACCATAGACAGATAATGTTCAAGTTTTTATTACCAAGACTGGAGTATTAGTTTGTTTTAATTAATTGTTATTAAACAGTATGTTTTTTTTTTTAAACAACTCAACAAAAAGGACATAAACACGGTTTTAATGAGGATTAAAAAAAAATAACAGCAGTGTGTCAGTGTCTTACCAGATGTTGTATATTGTAGGAATACAACATTTGTATTTCTGCTGTAGGAGCACTTGCAATAAGAGGGGAGGAGGTACACATCCATGTTTAGATTCCAGTTTCACACATTAATAACATTGTTGCGATCATAGTTTGATTATCAAAGATGCTTTGTACTGAATCTGTGATATTTTCACCTGAATAAATGCTTCTGATATTTTGTACATTACACGTAGTACAAGTTTATGGCATTCATATCTCTGCATGACAATGTTTTAACTGGGGCCGGGATATATGGACTAAAACTGATACCGCTGTGTTTTTAGTTTGAATGATGGTATAAATGATGATGGTATAAACAATTGTGCAAAGTAGTTAAGTTGCCTAAGTGTTTTACGGCTAGATAACCAGTGTTGAGAGTACTCAGTTTATTTTCGCTGTAAGTAGTAATGTAATATGTTGTTTATACTTATAAAGTAATTAGTTAGCCGTTACTATGTCAAAGCAATGTCCGTTCATTTTGTTCAATACCGTTAGGTTTATAGCCTCACGCTTGTGCCTGGTGATAGATGGAGCTTCTACTCCCTCACTGCGGTGGAAGCCGCTGGCTGTTGAATTTAAAGCTACTTTTCAGAGAGACATTTTTAAGCTGAAGAGTAGCTGAACATTTGACACACGGAGCGAGCAGCAGACAGGAGCAATCGATATCTGCTGTGCTAAGTCGCTAACAGAAGTTAATAACATGAACAGATGAGATAAGTGATAAAGTCGCTACAAGGAGAGATATACAGTATGTTCTCAAGCAAATTGGTGTATGTTTAAATAAAGCTGTAGTCACTCACCAATAGCCAAATGCAGTCGCTGACCAAAGCATTGCATCACCCGGGAGTCGAGCACGCCATATTTTTTTTAAAGTTTGATACCTAAGGCATCTGCGCTACGTCAGAGAAACCTCCATAAACACGCAAGTGGCGGGGATGAGCCAAAGAGGATGCCCTGTGCTTTGTCTGTCAGGCACGGAGAACAGCAAACGGCCGTAACAAAGGCACATTAAAAGATACCGGAATGGGGGTATTGTCTGTAACATATACCGCTTTCTACAATATACCACCCAGCCCTAGTTTTAACCTTTTCTATTTATTGATAAAATGTAATATTCAGCTTGTTAAACATTCTGTAATTGTCTGATTTGTCTGATTTAGACAATATTTTTTCTGGTTTTGGCATTATTTGTCAGATGGCACTGTATTGATTCAAATGTGAAACATACCCATCCCTTACTGCTTATGAAAAAAATACCTTTGTAATTACCGACCTATAGCCTAGTTTAGGGGAAATTGCAGAGAGTTGAGTTGAGTTGATTTTGAGTTTATTTCGAACATGCAAGCATACAACATGATACATCACAAATTCCATTTTCTCTTTTCAACATGTTCGAAAAGGAGTAGGAAGAAGCAGAGCTTATTTAATCCTACCCCTTTTCTTTTACATAACAGTTGCTAAAACTTTTGTTCACTTCCTGTTCACAACTTATTCACAATATACTCCATAAGTAATCACAAAAAAAAAAAAAATTATTATTATTATTATTTAATAATAATAATTGGTGAAGTAAGTCATATTTCATATGATGAGATAAGTAAGATTATTTTGAGAATGAATGAATGGATGGATGAAATAAATTGAGAATGTTTGTCATGGTTCTTGTTCTTTGTACTTTGTAAACACTTTAAGTTTGAAGAGTTTCTTGAAGTGGATCATATTAGTACATTGTTTGATTGCTTTGCTTAATCCATTCCATAATTTAATTCCACATACAGATATACTGAAGGTCTTAAGTGTTGTACGTGCATACAAATGTTTTAAATTACATTTTTCTCTAAGATTATATTTCTCCTCTTTTTTTGAGAAGAATTGTTGTATATTCTTGGGTAGCAGATTGCAGTTTGCTTTGTGTATAATTTTAGCTGTTTGCAAATTCACTATGTCACGGAATTTCAGTATTTTTGATTCAATAAATAAAGGATTTGTATGTTCTCTTTATTCAACACTATGTATTATTCTAACTGATCTTTTTTGTAACACCGTTAGTGAATGAAGTGTACTTTTGTAGTTATTTCCCCATATTTCTACACAGTAACGCATATATGGTAACACTAGCGAGCAGACAGAGATAATTGCAAAAAAAACAGATATGGTGTAGTTTTAGCCTGATACGTTTTTTGTGTTTAATTTGGAGCTGTTAATAAACACACAGTATGTTACATATAATTGAATCCTGAATTTACCTTTTTTGTTACAGTAATACAATACAGGAAAAAAATGTGTATATTTTAGACATCATTGCAAATGGTGATAAAATATGATTAGATAATTTGGAAACTGATTAATCTGATTTGGCAGCCTATTGTAGTTTGAGCAAATGACGGCTCCAGTGTAATTCAATGGTAAACAATCAAAACGGCGCATGTATTCTCTTGTGCAGGTGTGCCTAATGTTGTGGCCAGCGTGTACATGGCAGTTAGTATGTGACAGCTATGTTCTCTTCCCCACAGTGGATGTGAGGGACAGTATTGTGAGCCGTTGGACATCAGCACATATCATTGACTCTCTCAGCCTGCCATCAGCTATACCTCAGCCTCTAAACCTGTCTTCCCACTCACAAATAACGCCTCTGCCTGGCAAACGAGCATCGTCTTTCTTCTTTTCACGCCGAGGCAATGAAATGGTTTGCGAATATATGACTTAATAACGCATGACAGGGAGCCACTTCTATAAAAAAAAAAAAAAAGATCATAAAAATGATTAAAGGTTACATTCTGATTGATGATACAAATCCTCTACTTGATTATCAAATAAGCACTTTTCATCCATTTGAGGAGCTGCTAGTGTCTCCTAATCCTGAAAATTGCGATTGCATCAGATTTAAAATGTTTCATCATGAGATTCAAATAAAACCCAAAACCAGTGAAGTTGGCACATTGTGTATTTCGTAAATAAAAACGGAATACAATGATTTGCAAATCCTTTTCAACTTATTTTCTCATGAATATACTGCAAAAACAAGATATTTAATGTTCGAACTGAGAAACATTGCAAAAAAGTTGGCACAGGGACATTTTTTAACACTGTGTTACATGGCCTTTCCTTTTAACAACATTCAGTTAATGTTTGGGAACTGAGGAGACCAATTTTTGAAGCTTTTCAGGTGGATTTATTTCCCATTCTTGCTTGATGTACAGCTTAAGTTATTTTACGCTTCATAATGCACTACACATTTTCAATGGGAGACAGGTCTGGACTACAGGCAGGCCAGTCTAGGACCCGTACTCTTTTACTATGAAGCCACGCTGTTGTAACACGTGGATTGGCATTGTCTTGCTGAAATAAGCAGGGGCGTCCATGATAACGTTGGATGGCTACATATGTTACTCCAAAACTTGTATGTACCTTTCAGCATTAATGGTGCCTTCAAAGATGGGTAAGTTACCCATGTCTTGGGCACTAATACACCCCCATACCATCACAGATGCTGGCTTTTGAACTTTGCGCCTATAACAATCCGAATGGTTCTTTTACTCTTTGGTCCGGAGGACACAACATCCACAGTTTCCAAAAACAATTTGAAATGTAGACTCGTCAGACCATAGAACACTTTTACACTTTGCATCAGTCCATCTTAGATGAGCTCGGGGCCCAGCGAAGCCGGCGGCGTTACTGGGTGTTCTTGATAAATGGCTTTCACTTTGCATAGAGTTTTAACTTGCACTTACAGCAACCAACTGTAGTTACTGACAGTGGTTTTCTGAAGTGTTCCTGAGCCCATGTGGTGATATCCTTTACACACTGATGTCGCTTTTTGATGCAGTACCGCCTGAGGGATCCAAGGTCATGGGCATTCAATGTTACGTGCAGTGATTTCTCCAGATTCTCTCAACCTTTAGATGATATTACAGACCTTAGATCAGTGGTTCTTAACCTTGTTGGAGGTACCGAACCCCACCAGTTTCATATGCACATTCACCGATCCCTTCTTTAGTGATAAATACAATGTTTTGTTTTTTTTCAAATTCACGACAAAGTTATATGTTTCTTTTACTGGTGCATGAACCTAGTTCAAAGAACAAAACCAACACAGTGCATGAACTCACAACAATTTACACACCTGCAAATCAGATGGAACATTATTTGGGGGTATCCATAGTACGCCGATAGGGAGACGTTTTTATTTACAAGATGAGTCGGATGTGTCTTGACCTCCGCGGCGGAGGCTCCACCGAACCCCTGTGGCCGACTCACCGAACCCCAAGGGTTCGATCGAACCCAGGTTAAGAACCACTGCCTTAGATGTTGAAATCCTTAAATTCCTTGCAATAGCTCGTTGAGAAATGTTGTTCTTAAACTGTTCGACAATTTGCTCATGCATTTGTTGACAAAGTGGTGACCCTCGCTCCATCCTTGTTTGTGAATGACTGAGCATTTCATGTGAGCTGCTTTTATACCCAATCATGGCACCCACCTGTTCCCAATTAGCCTGTTCACCTGTGGGATGTTCCAAATAAGTGTTTGATGAGCATTCCTCAACTTTCTCAGTCTTTTTTGCCACTTTTTTCAGCTTTTTTGAAACACGTTGCAGGCATAAAATTCCAAATAAGCTAATATTTGCAAAAGATAAAGGTTTCCATTTCGAACGTTAAGTATCTTGTCTTTGCAGTGTATTCAATTGAATATAGGTTGAAAAAGATTTGCAAATCATTGTATTCTGTTTTTATTTATGATTTACACAACGTGTCAATTTCAATGGTTTTGGGGTTTGTATTAACCATGAACCGTTGTCGCTATATGTACAAATATGTCACTGCATTTATTTGAAGATAATCACAGGTCAAGTTACAAAGACAATTTGCAAGCGTGAGGTCTCCAACATTCTCTGAGCCCACCACGGTTGCTTCGCATCCGGCTGCCTGTCTAAAGCTGCTTTTGAAACAAGGCTGCAAGGGTTAGGAGGTCATAGCAAAGCATTGGAATGGAATGTTCCTTCCTGGTTCAATGTCCAGCCTCCAGAGGGGCCCAGAGATCATTTGAGACCATCCGCACATGCCCCATTCATTTCACTCCCCACCGCACTTCACTTTCATCTACCCCAGCTTGCTTTATTGTTGGCAGCTCAATTGGCAAGTGTGTCACTCTTTCACGACTGCTGCTGAGTCACCCCCACATCAGGATTGTGTGTTCTGCAATTAGCCAATCTGTCCAAATAATTTATTGATGTATGTGGTAAACCAAATAATTTAAGGCGCAAAAGTAAAATTTTAGTTTTCTGTACAGTCAGAGACATAATTTGAAAATGTATTATATTTTACTGCTATACTATAAATATTAAATTACCACTAACAATACAAGGGGATTTCTAAAGATTTTTTCCAGCAAACTCAAATGTTTTTACCTCAATACCAATGCCAATGAGAAGTATATATATATATATATATATATATATACACACATATATATATATACATATATATATATATATATATATATATACACACACACATGTATACACATATATATATATATACATATATACATACATATACATATATATATACACACATACATACATACATACATATATATATATATATATATATACATATATATATATATATATATATATATATATATATATATATATACATACATATATATACATATATATACATATATATATATACATATATATATACATATATATATACACATATATATATACATATATATATACATATATATATACATATATATATATACATATATATATATATATATATATATATATATATATATATATATATATATATATATATATATATATATATATATATATATATATATATATATATACAAAACCCAAAACCATTGAAGTTGGCACGTTTTATAAATCGTAAGTAAAAACAGAATACAATGATTTGCAAATCCTTTTTGCAAATATTAGCTCATTTGGAATTTGATGCCTGCAACATGTTTATAAAAAGCTGGCACAAGTGGCAAAAAAGACTGATAAAGTTGAGGAATGCTCATCAAACACTTATTTGGAACATCCCACAGGTGAACAGGCTAATTGGGAACAGGTAGGTGCCATGATTGGGTATAAAAGCAGCTTCAATGAAATGCTCAGTCATTCACAAACAAGGATGTGGCGAGGGTCACCATTTTGTGAACAAATGCGTGAGCAAATTGTCCAACAGTTTAAGAACAACATTTCTCAACGAGCTGTTGCAAGGAATTTAGGGATTTCACCATCTACGGTCCGTAATATCATCAAAAGGTTGAGAGAATCTGGAGAAATCAATGCACGTAAGCGGTACTGCATCAAAAAGCGACATCAGTGTGTAAAGGATATCACTACATGGGTTCAGGAGCAATTCAGAAAACCACTGTCAGTAACTACAGTTCGTCGCTACATCTGTAAGTGCAAGTTAAAACTCTACTATGCAAAGCGAAAGCCATTTATCAACAACACCCAGAAACGCCGCCGGCTTCGCTGAGCCCGAGCTCATCTATGATGGACTGATGCAAAGTCGAAAAGTTTTCTGTGGTCTGACGAGTCCACATTTCAAATTGTTTTTGGAAATTGAGGACGTTGTGTCCTCCGGACCAAAGAGGAAAAGAACCATCCGGACTGTTATAGGTGCAAAGTTCAAAAGCCAGCATCTGTGATGGTGTGGGGGTGTATTAGTGCCCAAGGCATGGGTAACTTACACATCTGTGAATGCACCATTAATGCTGAAAGGTACATACAGGTTTTGGAGAAACATATGTTGCCATCTAAGCAACGTCTTTTTCATGGACGCCCCTGCTTATTTCAGCAAGACAATGGCCAAGCCACATTCTGCACGTGTTACAACAGCGTGGCTTCGTAGTAAAAGAGTGCGGGTACTAGACTGGTCTGCCTGTCTCCCATTGAAAATGTGTGGTGCATTATAAAGTGTAAAATACAACAACGGAGACCCCAGACTGTTGAACAACTTAAGCTGTATATCAAGCAAGAATGGGAAATAATTCCACCTGAAAAGCTTAAAAAATTGGTCTCCTCAGTTCCCAAACGTTTACTGAGTGTTGTTAAAAGGAAAGGCCATGTAACACAGTGGTAAAAATGCCCCAGTGCCAACTTTTTTGCAATGTGTTGCTGCCATTAAATTGTAAGTTAATGATTATTTGCACAAAAAAAATAAGTTTCTCAGTTCGAACATTAAATATCTTTGAAGTCTATTCAATTGAATATAAGTTATAAAGGATTTGCAAATCATTGTATTCTGTTTTCATTTACGATTTACACAACGTGCCAACTTCACTGGTTTTGGGATTTGTATATGTCTGTTCCAATGGAAAGCTCTACTTACAACACAGAAAAGTTAATCAGATCGTTGAAAGACTGGGTGACTTAGTGACTTGGCCACTCCGCATACTTCCTATCTTCCAGTCTATTCATCCATGGCCTTGGCGGGGTTTTTTGCATATTTGCTTTGTGCGCCTATGGTTCAGGGTTAAAGTAAAAATGCTGTGGCAGGTCTGTGCCACCTTTTCTCACTGCCAAAGCCAAGGTCATTGTCACTGCCCTGGGGCCATCAAGGGAGGGAGTGGGCCTCCACTGGGGAATGAGAAGGAGAGCGAGCAATGGAGGAGGGGAGCCTTAATGGATAAAAAAAAGGGGGGCGGGGGGGTGGGGGGGATATTCTGCCTTCGCGCACACACAAAGGTCACCATTTCCCAGCTAAACCCACCCCTCCAAACCCCTTTCCATCAACCATCCCCCCGACACCTCTGACCCTTCTGCTTCTAAGTCAATGCAGAAACAGAGGGAGAAGGAGAGAGAGCGAAGGTGCAATGGGAAACACACCCACCCAGAGTCAACAGCAACAAAAGGGGGCCTCAGCTTTAGCGAGATGATTCGGTCAGGAGAACAAACGATCAGGCCACCATCACACAGCAGTGCCACGGCGGAGCGCACATCCCCACAGACTCGCCTGTTCCCAGCCACTCAGCTGCCCTGTAGTTCACCGCCAACAATAGGTGCTGCTCCGCTCCCAGAGGTACCAGCACACACAAACACACAGAGGAGAGAGAAGGGGCAGCTGAGGCCCACAGAGGAGCTGCTGCCTAAATGATCCCGGGCTTTAACAAAACACACAACTGGACTTGCGGTCCCACACGTTTCAACATAACATGATGGTTAAAATGAAGCAGGGATCAGTAACCCTTACCCCTGTGTATTTTTCTCTAGGTTGTTTTCCTCTAGATATGTGCCCTTCCCTCGCTCTAACTGGTTTTGCATGCAGTATCCCTAGCATTGCAAAATGGGAAATAAATGTTCAAGTACATGAATCATTAAAGTATACAATTTTGGGGGAATTTGGGGAATCATTCACAATCCCTATGTGAGACAAGAACACACGTCCTTCTGTTTTTGTGCATTCTAATTTGTAATGTACTGTACAGCTCGTACCAGATGGTATGGTACCGGTACCAAAATATTTTGGTACTTTTCGGTACTTTTCTAAATAAAGGGAACCACAAAAAATTGCATTATTGGCTTTATTTTAACAAAACATATTACGGTGCCTTAAACATATGTTTCTTATTGCAAGTTTGTCCTTAAATAAAATAGTGGAAGTTAGAGATGTCCGATAATGGCTTTTTTGCCGGTATCCGATATAGTCCAACTCTTAATTACAGATACCGATATCAACTAATACCGATAGATACAGTCGTGGAATTAACACATTCCATCCATCCATCCATTTTCTACCGCTTATTCCCTTCGGGGTCGCGGGGGGCGCTGGAGCCTATCTCAGCTACAATCGGGCGGAAGGCGGGGTACACCCTGGACAAGTCGCCACCTCATCGGAGGGCCAACACAGATAGACAGACAACATTCACACTCACATTCACACACTAGGGCCAATTTAGTGTTGCCAATCAACCTATCCCCAGGTGCATGTCTTTGGAGGTGGGAGGAAGCCGGAGTACCCGGAGGGAACCCACGCAGTCACGGGGAGAACATGCAAACTCCACACAGAAAGATCCCGAGCCTGGGATTGAACCCCAGACTACTCAGCACCTTCGTATTGTGAGGCAGATGCACTAACCCCTCTTCCACCGTGCTGCCCGAATTAACACATTATTATGCCTAATTTTGTTGTGATGCCCCGCTGGATGCATTAAACAATGTAACGTTTTCCAAAATAAATCAACTCAAGTTATTTTAAAAAAATGCCAACATGGCACTGCTATATTTATTATTGAAGTCACAAAGTGCATTATTTTTTTAAACATGTCTCAAAACAGCAGCTTGGAATTTGGGACATGCTCTCCCTGAGAGAGCATGAGGAGGTTGAGGTGGGCGGGGTTGGGGGAAGCGGGGGGGGGGGGTTAGGGGGTTGGTGGGGGGTGTATATTGTAGCGTCCCGGAAGAGTTAGTGCTGCAAGGGGTTCTGGGTATTTGTTCTGTTGTTTTTATGTTGTGTTACAGTGCGGATGTTCTCCCAAAATGTGTTTGTCATTCTTGTTTGGTGTGGGTTCACAGTGTGGCGCATATTTGTAACAGTGTTAAAGTTGTTTATACGGCCACCCTCAGTGTGACCTGTATGGCTGTTGACCAAATATGCTTGCATTCACTTGTTTTTGTGAAAAGCCGTAGATATTATGTGATTGGGCCGGCACGCAAAGGCAGTTCCTTTAAGGTTTATTGGCGCTCTGTATTTCTCCGTGTACCACTACGTACAGCTGCGTTTTAAAAAGTCATACATTTTACCTTTTGAAACAGATACCGATAATTTCCGATATTACATTTTAAAGCATTTATCGGCCGATAATATCGGCAGTCCGATATTATTGGACATCTCTACCCATAACTAATGTATCTTCGTGTTTAAAAAGACGATGCAATACTGTAGTGCTAGGTTATGTCATGAGACATTGTAATGTGTTAAAGTTGTTTATACGGTCACCCTCAGTGTGACCTGTATGGCTGTTGACCAAGTATATATTGCATTCACTTGTGTGTGTGAAAAGCCGTAGATATTATGTGACTGTGCCGGCATGCAAAGGCAGTGCCTTTAAGGTTTATTGGCGCTCTGTACTTCTCCTTACGTCTGTGTACACAGCAGCGTTTTAAAAAGTCACAAATTTTCCTTTTTTTTTTTTAAAACCGATACCGATAATTTCCGATATTACATTTTAAAGCATTTATCGGCCGAAAATATCGGCAGTCCGATATTATCGGACATCTCTAGTGAACATACACGACAACTTGTCTTTTAGTACTAAGTAAACAAACAAAGACTCCTAATTTAGCTGCTGACATATGACATATTGTGTCATTTTCCATTCTATTATTTAGTCAACATTATTAAGGACAAGTGGTAGAAAATGAATCATTAATCTACTTGTTCATTTACTGTTAATATCTGCTTACTTTCTCTTTTAACATGTTCTATCTACACTTCTGTTAAAATGTAATAATCACTTATTCTTCTGTTGTTTGATACTTTACATTAGTTTTGGATGATACCACAAATGTAGGTATCGATCCGATACCAAGTCGTTACAGGATCATACATTGGTCATATTCAAAGTCCTCATGTGTCCAGGGACATGTTTCCTAAGTTTATAAACATTTTTTTTTTTTTTTTTTAAACGAATTAAGATTTTGTGATGCTAAAAAATATCGATCTAGTATCGACTAGATACGGTATTGTACTTGGTATCATTACAGTGGATGTTAGGTGTAGATCCACCAATGGTGTTTGTTTATATTGTAGCGTCCCAGAAGAGTTGGTGCTGCAGGGAATTCTGGGAATTTGTTCTGTAGTGTTTATGTTGTGTTGCGGTGCAAGTATTCTCTCAAAATGTGTTTGTCATTGTTGTTTATTGTGGTCTCATTATATTTCACATGTTTATGACAGTGTTGGCGTTGTTCATACGGCCACCCTTAGTGCTGCGGTGTGAAGTGAAGCATATAGAGCTATCACGCGCCCTACAGGGTTGATACCTGAAATTATCGTACTTGATTTGTCTCCATGGAGACAAGAAGTAGTGATATTGAAGCAGCTACAACGCAACGCTGCTGACTACGGACAGACATTAGCCGCTAGCCAGCTAGCCATGTCTTAAAGCACCTCTTCTTGAGGGCATCTGCGTGACATGATGTGACAACGGGTGGGGGACCGGCACTTCTAAGAGGCGGTATAGTACCGAAAATGATTCATTAGTATCGCGGTACAATACTAAAACCGGTATACCGTACAACCCTAATATATATATATATATATATACAGTATATATACATACATATATATATATATATATATATATATATATATATATATATATATATATATGCGTGTGTGTGTGTGGTAGATATTGCTTTGGTTTTTGACTGAGACCAAGAAACTTGGGCTCGAAAAGGTTGACTATTAATTATGCCTCTTACTTGAATAGTAGAATGCTTTGGCATTAAGCTGAGAAGTTGGTCAACTTTGACATTTAATTTAGACCTGAAGGCATGGCAAGGAAGACATATATGCCTGTTTGCTGCCAGCATTTTGTACCTGAGGTGTGAGGATTATAAATAATGAATAATTTTAACGGGGAACACAATTATTGACTGATTCGGTCTCTGAATGATACGAACATCCCATTAGTCAGCATCCTAGTGAGAGCAGACATATTAAGTGATTGTTTCATTATGTTCACAGATTGTACTTCTTGTTTAGCACTTAGCAATACTGCTACATGATGCTTAGTGTTCCACTAGAGCTCTATCTGCTTATCGCTCAGCTTCTAAAACTTGTAGTCCATCCTCCCTATATTCAGGCTCAAAAATATAAAAATCTGGATTACCATTTGTGCAAAAGCAGCTGTTGTTGTCTCTCATGAAGTCTGCCATGATTACTACTGTAGTTGCTGTTATTGTTGAAGGAAAGAGTGAACGTTGTAATGCGCTCCGTGAAATCAATGCACAGCCAGACGGTTCCGGTAATGCCTAAAATGACCATAATACGGTAAATATTACATGTTGTCCTGAATCTGCCTGCAACTACATTTTATATATTTGTACAGTATGTATACAACACATTGTTAAAGGGTTTTAGAGGGCTTTTATAGGCAGTATAGATTAAATCCCCATTACCTGAATTTTTAGGTAACTTTTGCTGGTGTTTATTTACGATTTAGAATGCATACCAAAGAGAAAGACATTTGTGGTATGGTCTCACATAGGGATTGTGAATAATAAGCAACATTTCCCAAAAAAGTGCAGTTCTCCTTTAAATAAATTAATAGCACCATTGGAAAAAAAAAACTGCTAGGGGTAGAAAAGCGCCCCCACTTGGCCTGTAAGGAGGTGAGTGAGACAATGCACAACATCAGGCACAGGATAAATCTTGTTTGTGTTTTCTAATACTGAAGGGCTCAAAATATCCTACATTATGAATTATTGATTATATTCAGGGTGAAATTACCGTATAAATACAATAATCACCGTACGCCTGGCAACGCTAAATATGACTTCAATGGTTTTCTCTTGCCTCCATAGCTCCTTCTCTACCTGCAATCTCAGCACCCTCATCTTTACTTATCACACAACATGCTTAATATTAATCGAAATTATAATCAAAAATTCATTACTCGTCATTCCCCATATTCTCAGATCTACAACAGTCTTTTTTCTAACGTATCTTAGGTTTTCCCTTTTTAATCGAAGGCTGCCTAAAAAAATTGTTCACTGCAACGTATAGTTGACAAAAATATATTAAAAAAATTCATGGTGGCTTATTTTTGATTATATGGTTCTCATGATTATAATTTCTAAGATGGTCGGTGTTTGCCAATATATTAATATTTAAGTGACTTATTACCATTTGGAAGGCTTTTATATATGTTTTATTAATTATGGCCTCGGACTTCACCTCCCATCTGTCTAACCTATTGTCCTATTCATGCATTTTTACAAATGCAATACTAAGATCTACCAAAGTGAATGGTAGGGGAAGGAGTATTTTTTTTTACTGGAGAATGGTGCAGACCACGTAAAGGTTTTTAACTGCATTATCTGACCATAAAGCCATTGTTAAGTTTAGTGAAGCAAGGAGAGAAGGCTGACCAAGTAGAAACCACACATAAACTCATAGAACATTAACAGTATGTATGTGTACATTTTTATGACGTACGCGTTTATATAAATGAATATCCTGTTGACTTGGATCAGTGATTCTCAAATTGTGGGGCAGGGCTTGGTGAAGGCATGAGAGACAGTGGGGACTGTTATTATTAGTGTATTTAGTCATGCTTGAACAATACACAAGGCTCTAGCTAGGTGGCAGCAGTGCTCAAAGTGATCAACAGGCTGGCTGTTCAACCCTGTTCAACCACTGGTGTACAGAGCTCACATTATTGCTACCATTAGTGGTTTAACAGAACATAACTTTTTAAAATGTCTATAGTTTTCACCAGTATTACCATATTCTCTAGACTATAGAGTGCACTGGTATATAAACCCCACCCACTAAATTTCAGAAGGACAAAAGATGTTTTACATATAAGCCGCAGACATATATACGTTGTGAAATTAGTTATTTACACAAATATTCTGCACATTTTTTTGCATACCTTAATTGTTTCCAAACACAGCCTGTAACAAGGCAGTAAAATGGCTGATCAAACAAAACAGTAATCGTCATGAACCCACGAGCTGCGGAAGCTCTCTAATCCTCTAAACAGACTCAAAATAACTCCACGGTGACGTTTTGGTGAATTTACTGAGGAATGTGTTCAACTGAAACGATACAAAAAGAACGCTGTTGTATGTTAATGATACTAACACAGACACTCGTAAGCATGTTAACAAATAAGCTAATGCTAATAAAACTTACAAACGTTGCTTGGAGTGATTAAAGAAGAATCCTTTTGAGCAGAAACACTATGGACGGTTTTACTTCTAGTTCAAAGCATTAAAACAGGAAGTACACCAGCAGTGAGCAAACATGTCCAAAAGATGGCGCAACAGCACAAACAATAACTCACTTTTCAGTGTCTGTGCATATATTTAGTGAAAACTATTGAACACAAAACATTATGGGTGTTTGCGAAGAAAAATCCATGAATTAGCTGAACTCTTTTATAAGCCGCAGGGTACGAAGCGTAGGAAAAAAGGAATTTACAATGTACTTATCCATCCATCCATTTTCTACCGCTTATTCCCTTTGGGGTCGCGGGGGGCGCTGGAGCCTATCTCAGCTACAATCGGGCGGAAGGCGGGGTACACCCTGGACAAGTCGCCACCTTATCGCAGGGCCAACACAGATAGACAGACAACATTCACACTCACATTCACACACTAGGGCCAATTTAGTGTTGCCAATCAACTTATCCCCAGGTGCATGTCTTTGGAAGTGGGAGGAAGCCGGAGTACCCGGAGGGAACCCACGCAGTCACGGGGAGAACATGCAAACTCCACACAGAAAGATCCCGAGCCCGGGATTGAACCCAAGACTACTCAGGACCTTCGTATTGTGAGGCAGATGCACTAACCCCTCTGCCACCGTGAAGCCCCACAATGTACTTATGTGGAATAAAAATGTTTTTTGCACTACGGAATTAGTCCGTCGTTCAAGCTTGTCACTCACCGCTGTTTCGTACACACGTACACGCTGTGGAGCATCACAATACCCCCGAACAGGTGAGACCAGGCAGTGGGCCAGCCATCACAGTGAGAGTGTGCACCAGGCGGTCAAACTACGCCAACCTCTGGGTGTGGTCATCGAAAGGCAAGTACATCCCTAACTCCATTCTCAATCAGGTTGATGTGTGGCCACCTGCCCCAAGGCAGCTGTGTCAGGTTGGCAATCACTGTTTGCTTAAATAGCACCTCAGTGTATGACTCATTGTGTGGCTGGCTCCCTGCTGGGAAAGGTCTGCTCCCATCGGGCGGTAAGTGTGTTGCTCCACTGAATTGTAGTTTATAGATTAGTCTGCTAAAGGTGTAATATGTTGGATTCATTAAATGCTGTGATTTATTGAACTTTGTGCTGATCACAGATTTATCTGCTCTGTGTTCCAGGCAAATTAGGAGACCTGATCAAGGCATGAAAAATGTGATAATTTGTTTGTTTAATGGAAGCCCCAATCGGGAGAACTTTAAGTTAACCTGCATTCAGAAAAGTGACTGGATAAACCAACGCTGCTGCGTTTGAACTTTAACAGAACTGTCTCTGGGAGGTTGGTTTGTGCCCGCACATCGCAACGCCTAGAGTGCGTGAACAGACACAAAAGCAATCCAAGAGAAGCAACTAACAATTAGTCACCGAGGGGGACTTCCATTTCCGAGTTCCGGGTGAACAATGCTAACAACACAGTGGCTAGTGACAATCAAGTTGACCAACGTTTGGCAGAACAACTTTTTGAGGCACTTCATCTTCAACTTCTGCCTGATCAATAACACATCTCCACATTGGTAAGACATTGACGTGAGCGATTGTAAAGGAGGTCAGACTGTGTGTTAGTAAACCTCGCTCCCTGACCACCTTAAGAGCAGTGCTGGCTATTGGATTTATAGCTCGGGCTTTTAGCTAGGTAGCTACCACACTCGTTTCTTATGCTGGACGACCCAGGTTCGAGTACCTGGCGGAACAGAAGAGCAGGAACCAAACCAGGCTGGTCATATAATGTCAAAAGACATCAGTATTCCAGGACTTACTTTATGCGAACAAGACTGCAATCAGCAGCTGTTTGGGCAATGCTACATAGAGATGAACTGTGTATATGCACTTCATCTTGAACAGTGACAACACAGGATATACTGTACATGGCTAAAATAACAAGGCTAATGGCCGTGGTTATCTTCAGAACAACACAAGCAAGTGGTTTCAGCACATAGAAGCCCAGTTCTAACTGAGAAAAATTAACCAGGTTGTGACAGTGTTTCTTTTTTTTTTTTTTTTTTTGTCTTGTCCAGCTACTCAGGCAAAACATATTGTTGATGAGATGCCCATATCGGCTGGACAGATTTACTTTACAAAAGAGAAGTGTGGGATACTTCTCTTGTTGCCTTATTTGTATTTGACTTTATTAAATGTATTTATATTATCATTTGGTGCAGACAGGCTAGAGCAGGAGGGGATAGAAAGAGAGGGATAAGACAGACAGACAACAACAGCAAACACAACAATAACAATGACAACAACAACAGAACAACATCAGCAAATAGGATATGTACAAATATGATGGTAAAAGTGATAGCAAAGAAGCAGTTAGTGAAATAAATAATAATACAGAAATGACAATGAACATTATTACACTATAAATGGAGCAATACAAATACCAATAGAAATAGCACTACTGATAATGAATACTAACAATTACCTCTATTATGAACAATACAATTGTTTCAAACGCAACAATACATATATGTAATGATGACTTGAAATACAAAAGAAAGCAGATAAATGGAGGGGAAGAAAGAGAAGCCACCTATATTAACCTTGTAGATTGTTATAGTAACATTAGGTTAAGCTTTGTCAGTGTGCCATTTGTTACCCAGTTTCCCGTAGGGCAACAACGTTAATATATGTTTGATGGAACGTGATTATATGCATAAGTGTATGTATGTATATGTACTTGTATATGTACAGTATGTGTATATGTATGTTTGTACAGTGAATGTATATGTACAGTATGTATATATGTATATTTGTACAGTGAATGTGCGTGTGGATGTACAAACTTTGACAGTGTGACTTGGAAGAGTACTCCAGTGTATAGTGGAACACACTCCAGACTACTATAATGGGTGAAATGAGTGCAAAGGGGACTACATGAGGGTTATTTCATATTTAGAGGGCTTTAATTATGTTACAAAAACATATTTTGAAGATTGTCAACAGCTTATTTATGCTCCAACTATAAAAAGATTTGATTAATCAATAATAATCCTATTTCGCGGAAATGCGTTTACCACAGCCAGGCCTGGAACAAATTAGTCGTGATGAACAAGGGACGACTGTATACCAACCTTCAGTCCATACCAAGCAAAGGTGAGACCCATTGCAAAGCCATTACATAGGAGAAGACCAAATATATCCAAAAAGACTACAGTTCCTGCAATTTAGCGCCCATTGTAGAGGAAGCGCAAGCATTTAGACGCCATTGTTCAGCCAATGACTTGGCCTTTACTCTCCCTCTTTTCACCTCTAACCTCTATTAATGAAGAATTCCTCCCATGAGCATTGAAAGCAGGCCAAAGGAATTTTAGGCCCCCTTTTTATGTTTTTTTTTTTTTTTTTTTAGAATAGCAAGGGTGGTCCAGAGGCAGGGACCAACACTCGTTTCATTAACCAAGTCCCTCTTGCAGTTGAGACAAGGGTCCAATGCCAACACTGAACTTGAATTCCAAAACGGAGCCCCAATTCTAAATAGAGGCATTGTGAAAGACTTAATGAAGAGTCAACTTTTTCTTTAACTATATCCACAGGTGGGTAGAGTACCCAAAAATGGCACTTATGTAAGAGTACCGTTACTTTTGATACTTTAGAATGGCTCAAATAATGTTAAATGTAGTCATCAAAATAATTACTTAAGTAAGGTTAAGTAGGTATTCCTTGGAAAAACTACTCAAGTATTGAGTAACTTGTAACTTCTGATTTATTTAGTAGCTATTTTTTTAATGGTTCTTGGACTACAACTGTAGTTGGTTTGTGTGTGTGTGTGTGTGTGTGTGTGTTCGTTCTTGTATTTCTAGGAAAAATACCTTCCATATGAGGACCGGTGAAAATCATGGTCCCAATACGGAAAACCATTACATCTAATAGAGAGCCAGATACTAGAGTCCGTGAACATTGCTCCAAAGTCAGGATTTTTGTTGATTTAATGTGCATACAAAAGTAAACATTGACGGGTGCAAAGGCAGCAATGTATGATAAAACAAGACGCCAGCTAAAGAAGGACTTCCCTTTTCATGCCCCCGAAAAAACATGTCAGGTGAACAGCTGATTTAACGACTTCCGGTGCTGACGTAAGACAGCCCGCGTCCCATATGTCACCATAGGATGAACAAATACACTACAGTACTAAGACAATAGTGGCCATCAACAGTTAGCTTCTAGAGCTGGGTTGCACAAAGTGCGGCACAGGGGCCATCTGTGGTCCGTGACTCGTTTGTCATCGGCCTTAAGCACATTACAAAAAGCAAATAATAGAGATCTCATTTGCATCCCTGGTGGTGAAATCTATCAAAATGAGGGTGGACCCAAAAAGGAGGAATTTTTCAAATTGACTGTGTGTCGGTTTTAAAAGTGCTCCCCCTCTGGTCAACATATGAAATAACAAGTGTGTGTAAGAAATTGAAATGTGCCCTCTTTGGCCAAAATTAAATATATATATATATATAAATATAAATATATATATATATATATATATATATATATATATATATATATATATATATATATATATATATATATATATATATATATATAGAGAGAGAGAGAGAGACATACTGTTATAACTTGAAATAAATAATGCATTTTAAAAAACAATTACAAAAAAAAATATTAAAAAATGTTGTTTTACTTAAAGCTTGCTACCTTTTTTATATTTGCATAGTTTGTATATATTATTAATATTGTAAATACACATAGTTATATATCTAGAAAGGGTGGTCCTAAAGAGGTAGGCATTTTTCTCAGGTCTCAAAAAAGTAACAAATACAACATTGTGTGTGTGTGTGTGTGTGTGTGTGTGTGTGTGTGTGTGTGTGTGTGTGTGTGTGTGTGTGTGTGTGTGTGTGTGTGTGTGTGTGTGTGTGTTTCTATGCACTAAATTAGTCTGATTTGTCAACTATTTCAGTTTCCTTTATTTTCACGCCTACATGTGAAGTTCTAGTTTCCATGTTCTTATCTCCAATTTGACGTGTCCGCTTGTTTAGCTTTGTGGTAATGTAAATACAGTAGAAAAAGAGAATGTTACATGCAAGTAAGCTAGCTAGCTGGGTCGTATGACGCTACATATACTCAGTTACATTTACTTAAGTAACGTTTTGAATTAATTGTACTTGTCCAGGGTAGTTTTAATGCAACATACTTTCACTTTTATTTGAGTATTTTTTCAAAGAAGGAACGCCACTTTTACTCAGTTATATTGAGTTTCATTCTGATCGTTACATTTATTTGCATCACAATTATTTATAATCTATTAATTAAGGTTTGCAAAGACGTATTCATTTCTCAGCGACCCTTCTTCGGGCTGGCACTGTTACATGACTCTGTTTCACCAATCCACAATAAGCACTGAAGACATTTCACTCCATTTTACCCATCAAACCGAGCCTGGCAGTCACATAAGTCTGTTTCACCAATCCAACGTAAGCACTAGTGATGTTTGAAAACATTACACCAATCAAATGGAGCCTGGTATTTTACCTGGCGAATAACAAGCCGGTGGTGAGAAGGACTGTTTATGCCAAAAATGCACAATGTACATATATAGAAGTTGAAATAGATCAGTATTTTTAAAGTGTATGATAGAATAGAAACTGTGGGGATGAGATATTTTTAAGTGTTCTTTTTAATCCATAGTCATGTTTAAAGCATCTAGTATTTCCCTATGTAGTGTGTCTTCTCGTGATCTCTGTGCTTATATCTTATGCCGGCTAGTAAACTCTGTGTTTCACCTTGAAGGCGCTGGAATGTCTATTGGGAGTATAATGTACTCCCTTTTTGTGGAGGAGGCCTTATCAGTTTGGAACAAAAAAGCTATATTTCTTTCTGGGCGAGAGGGGGCTGTTTTCGTACTAAATAATCTGATTCTTTCCGTTTGATTTTTAGACTGCTTCTTGATGCTGCTATTATAGCAAAGCTTTAGTAAAACTTAATAATATTGCTATTCTGTCTTGGTGGTCCTTCTTACTCAACATATATGTCATCCGAAAGAACCTGGGATTGACCAGTGTGTTTTATTCCTTGAGAGGAAGACAGGTCGAACGCAACAAAACCTACTTGTTTATTAATAAGTGTCAGAATGTTCACAAAGAAGGCATTTTGATTACAAACCCCGTTTCCATATGAGTTGGGAAATTGTGTTAGATGTAAATATAAACGTAATACAATAATTTGCAAATCATTTTCAACCCATATTCAGTTGAATATGCTACAAAGACAACATATTTGATGTTCAAACTGATAAACATTTTTTTTTTGCAAATAATCATTAACTTTAGAATTTGATGCCAGCAACATGTGACAAAGAAGTTGGGAAAGGTGGCAATAAATACTGATAAAGTTGAGGAATGCTCATCAAACACTTATTTGGAACATCCCACAGGTGAACAGGCAAATTGGGAACAGGTGGGTGCCATGATTGGGTATAAAAGTAGATTTCATGAAATGCTCAGTTATTCACAAACAAGGATGGGGCGAGGGTCACCACTTTGTCAACAAATGCGTGAGCAAATTGTTGAACAGTTTAAGAACAACATTTCTCAAAGTGCAATTGCAAGAAATTTTGGGATTTCAACATCTACGGTCCATAATATCATCAAAAGGTTCAGAGAATCTGGAGAAATCACTCCACGTAAGCGGCATGGCCGGAAACCAACATTGAATGACCGTGACCTTCGATCCCTCAGACGGCACTGTATCAAAAACCGACATCAATCTCTAAAGGATATCACCACATGGGCTCAGGAACACTTCAGAAAACCACTGTTACTAAATACAGTTGGTCACTACACCTGTAAGTGCAAGTTAAAGCTCTACTATGCAAAGTGAAAGCCATTTATCAACAACATCCAGAAACGCCGCCGGCTTCTCTGAGCCTGCGCTCATCTAAGATGGACTCATGCAAAGTGGAAAAGTGTTCTGTGGTCTGACGAGTCCACATTTCAAATAGTTTATGGAAATATTCGACATCGTGTCATCCGGACCAAAGGGGAAGCGAACCATCCAGACTGTTATCGACACAAAGTTCAAAAGCCAGTATCTGTGATGGTATGGGGGTGCATTAGTGCCCAAGGCATGGGTAACTTACACATCTGTGAAGGCACCATTAATGCAGAAAGGTACATACAGGTTTTGGAGCAACATATGCTGCCATCTAAGCGCCGTCTTTTCCATGGACGCCCCTGCTTATTTCAGCAAGACAATGCCAAGCCACATTCAGCACGTGTTACAACAGCGTGGCTTCGTAAAAAAAGGGTGCGGGTACTTTCCTGGCCCGGCTGCAGTCCAGACCTGTCTCCCATCGAAAATGTGTGGCGCATTATGAAGCGTAAAATACGAGAGCGGAGATCCCGGACTGTTGAACGACTGAAGCTCTCCATAAAACAAGAATGGGAAAGAATTCCACTTTCAAAGCTTCAACAATTAGTTTCCTAAGTTCCCAATCGTTTATTGAGTGTTGTTAAAAGAAAAGGTGATGTAACACAGTGGTGAACATGCCCTTTCCCAACTACTTTGGCCCGTGTTGCAGCCATGAAATTCTAAGTTAATTATTATTTGCAAAAAAAAAAAAAAGTTTATGTGTTTGAACATCAAATATCTTGTCTTTGTAGTGCATTCAATTGAATATGGATTGAAAAGGATTTGCAAATCATTGTATTCTGTTTATATTTACATCTAACACAATTTCCCAACTCATATGGAAACGCTGGTGCCAGCACATCCTGGCTGTTTGAGAGAAATGGTGACCAGAAACCTCCTAAAACAGTTAACTAAAATAGCGATCGTACCAGCTGTTTGTCTGTCTCCGAAGATCATAATAACCTACTCAGTGGCCTAGTGGTTGGAGTGTCCGCCCTGAGATCGGTAGGTTGTGGGTTCAAACCCCGGCCGAGTCATACCAAAGACTATAAAAATGGGACCCATTACCTCCCTGCTTGGCACTCAGTATCAAGGGTTGGAATTGGGGGTTAAATCACCAAAAAATTATTCCCGGGCGCGGCCACCGCTGCTGCCCACTGCTCCCCTCACCTCCCAGGGGGTGATCAAGGGTGATGGGTCAAATGCAGAGAATAATTTCGCCACACCTAGTGTGTGTGTGACAATCATTGGTACTTTAACTTTAACTTTTAACTTATAAGTGTGTCCGCCTGAGATCATTAGGTTGTGAGTTCAAACCCCGGCCGAGTCATACCAAAGACTATAAAAATGGGACCCATTACTTCCCTGCTTGGAACTCAGCATCAAGGGCTGGAATTGGGGGTTAAATCACCAAAAATGATTACCGGGCATGGCAACCGCTGCTGCTCAGTTTCCCTCACCTCCCAGGGGGTGATCAAGGGTGATGGGTCAAATGCAGAGAATAATTTCGCCACACCTAGTGTGTGTGTGACAATCATTGGTACTTTAACTTTAACCCCAAATGTCATTTAAAAGCATTAAAACATTACCAATGACATCAAATAGCAGTGAAAAGTACTTATTCGTTAGATCTGGAGCTACCTTATTTGTATGTAGCATTCTCTTTTTCTACTGTACTTGGGGTCGCTGACAAAGGGTAGCTGACAAATGAATACGTCTTTGCAAACCTTAATTTATAGATTATAAATAACTGTGATGTAAATAAATGTAACAATTGGAATGAAACTCAATGTGACGGAGTAAAAGTGGTGTTTCTTTTTTTTTTTAAATACTCAAAAAAAAAAATTTAAAAGTATGTTGCATTAAAACTACTGTGACAAGTACAATTTATCCCAAAAGTTACAAAAATACATTTAACTTAGTATATGTAGGTAGCGTGTTACTACCTCACAATTTAAGACATCATGGCAGCGTTTGTACTCAATTACTAAATTGGGATGTAGATATTTATCAGTGTGCCTTAGTAAAAACATACTGAAATGTAGTCATTTTCTGGTCACATAATATTATACAATTATGTTTGCAAGAATTAAGGTTGATTCTAATAGTTTTGTTAAACTTCCACTAGGGTTCCTATTAAAAAAAAAAAAAAAAAACACATACGAATCATGGTTATTTTTATTACAATTCTGAATAGATTCCTAATTCTCAAGAAATTGTTATTTTTTATTATTATTTTCTTTTAATTATTAGTATTAATAATAAAAATAATAAAAATTTAAAAAAATAAACAATTAAAAAAAAAAAATGTTTTAGGCCATTTTCGTGCTTACCATACGTCAGCAGGTAAGAGTAGCTTTTTTGATCTACTTTTATTATAATTTATACATCAAATAACAAGAATCGTAATTGAACTGAATCGTGAATTATCGTAATATTCACATCCCTAACTTCAAATCTTGGAAGCCTTGAATGATTTTTACCAAGTGATTGTTTGCACCTGCTTGTAGTTTTAAAAGCCCCAGGGCTTCCGTTGTGTACCACACACACTCGCTCATCCCGCACGTTAGCTCCTCTCCAAGTGAAGATTGGTGTGGCTTTCCACGAGTGCACGCCTGACCCAGCTGTCAGCAGAGCTCAAGATGAAAGCACTCTGACAACGCCTGGGCTGGATTTTGTTGCATTAGCTGTTGGCACCTGAAACAATTTTTATTACTCAGTGAGGGAAAAGCAGCCTTTTTGTCTCCATGAACACATTTTAATACCAATATAATTGAAAAGGAGATCAAAGTTTTAGGGGTTTAACGCGGTCTTATCTACAGTAGATCTGCAATCATACTTAGCACAGTGCCCACTCAAGTCGACCTCAACATACCATTTTTGTTTTACTTCCTGTTCAGTGCAAAGTAAGCTTCAAAATAAAAGTACAACATTATTAACCTGGATTTTTATCAAAAAATGTTTATTGTCATCCAGTGGAATAAGGATTTGTGCAACAAAATTATGGCATTTGCTCTGTGAAGTAAGAATATAACATAGCATAAGAAGGATCAACATAAAAAGATGCACAAGTAGTGGAAAACAATGCATGTTAAACTACCATAGCCTCAAAAATCCCTTATTATATATATCTCTGGAGAACATAATCATGAATGTGCTGGCAATAGTTTTGGTCGAGAAGCATCAACTATATATAGTGGTACCTCAACTTACAAGTAGGGATGTCCGATAATGGCTTTTTGCCGATATCTGATATTCCGATATTGTCCAACTCTTTAATTACCGATACCGAAATTAACCGATACCGATATATACAGTCGTGGAATTAACACATTAGTATGCCTAATTTGGACAACCAGGTATGGTGAAGATAAGGTCCTTTTTTTTTTTTAATTAATAAAATAAAATAAGATAAATAAATTAAAAACATTTTCTTGAATAAAAAAGAAAGTAAAACAATATAAAAACAGTTACATAAAAACTAGTAATTAATGAAAATGAGTAAAATTAACTGTTAAAAGGTTAGTACTATTAGTGGACCAGCAGCACACACAATCATGTGTGCTTACGGACTGCATCCCTTGCAGACTGTATTGATATATATTGATATATAATGTAGGAACTGTGACAGTGTTTCTTTTTTTTTTTTTTTTGTCTTGTCCAGCTACTCAGGCAAATCATATAGTTGATGTAGATGCCCATATCGGCTGGACAGATTTACTTTACAAAAGAGAAGTGTAGGATACTTCTCTTGTTGCCTTATTTGTATTTGACTTTATTAAATGTATTTATATTATCATTTGGTGCAGCCGGGCCGGAGCAGGAGGGGATAGAAAGAGAAAAAAAGGAAGACCGAGGGGGAAATTGTGGGGTCAAGAGGGGGATTAGACAGAGAGACAAAAACAACAACAGCAAACACAACAACAACAACAACAACAACAATAGAGCAACATCAGCAAATATGACATGTACAAATATGATGGTAAAAGTGATAGCAAATAAACAGTTAGCGAAAATAAAAAAAAATACAGAAATGACAATGAGCATTATTACACTACAAATGGAGCAATACAAATACCAATAGAAATAGTGCTATTGATAATGAACAATACCAATACTTCACCTTTATTATTAACAATACAGTTGTTCAAATGCAACAATACATATACGTAATGATAACTTGAGATACGAAAGAAAGAATGCAGAAAAATGGAGGGGAAGAAAGAGAAGCAACCTACATTAACCTAACTAAAATAATGCTATTTGGTAACAGTAGAAGAGAAAGTCAAACACAAATACAAATAGACGGAATAGAAATTGAAAGAGTAAATGAAACCAAATTTCTAGGTATAATGATTGATGATAAATTGAACTGGAAATCTCACGTAAAAAATATACAACATAAAGTAGCAAGAAACACGTCAATAATGAATAAAGCAAAACATGTTCTAGACAAAAAATCACTTCATATTCTCTACTGCTCACTAGTGTTACCATATCTGAGTTATTGTGCAGAAATATGGGGAAATAATTACAAAAGTACACTTCATTCATTAACGGTGTTACAAAAAAAATCAGTTAGAATAATACATAATGTTGGATATAGAGAAAACACAAATCCTTTATTTATTGAATCAAAGATTCTGAAATTCTACGACATAGTGAATTTGCAAACAGCTAAAATTATACACAAAGCAAACTATAACCTGCTACCCAAGAATATACAACAATTCTTCTCAAAAAAAGAGGAGAAATATAATCTTAGGGAGAAATGTAATTTAAAACATTTGTATGCACGTACAACACTTAAGACCTTCAGTATATCAGTATGTGGAATTAAATTATGGAATGGATTAAGCAAAGCAATCAAACAATGTACTAATATGATCCACTTCAAGAAACTCTTCAAACTTAAAGTGTTTACAAAGTACAAAGAAGAAGAACCATGATAAACATTCTGAATTTATTTAACTCATCCATTCTTTCATTCTTTCACTCACAAAATAATCTTACTTATTTCAACATATGAAATGTAACTTACTTCACCAATTATTATTTATTTACTTATTTTATTGTGATTACTTATGGAGTATATTGTGAATAAATTGAGAACAGGAAGTGAACAAAAGTTTTAGCAACTGTTATGTAAAAGAAAAGGGGTAGGATTAAATAAGCTCTGCTTCTTCCTACTCCTTTTCGAACATGTTGAAAAGAGAAACTGGAGATTGTGATGTATCATGTTGCATACTTGCATGTTCGAAATAAACTCAAACTCAAAACTCAACCTTGTAGATTGTTATAGTAACAATAGGTTAAACTTTGTCAGTGTTCCATGTGTTATACCCCGTTTACCCAGGGCAACAACATTAATATATGTTTGATGAAACGTGATTATGTGCATGAGTGTATGTATGCATATGTACTTGTATATGTACAGAATGTGTTTGTACAGTGAGTGTATATGTACAGTATGTGTATGTTTGCATAATGATTGTGCGTGTGGATGTACGAACTTTGAATATGTAAATATGTACTGTATTTGTATATGTATGTGGGAACGCAGGTACCTATGTATGTATGTATGTATGTATGTAAGTATATGTGAATTTGTATGTACAATATATTTGACTCCCAGTGTGCGTGGGAGCCAGAGTACGGCCCCAGTCGTATACGATGTCATCACTAAACCTTAGAAATACGAACAAATAAGTTTGTATTTCTAAGCTTTTGTTTTGACATGGTATATGGACGTGCTGCTTTCATGTTTGCGCTTATAATGTGTTGTAAAAATAAAAGAGACGTTTGATAACAAACAATATTTGTATGGGCAATCATTAAGGCCAAGAATACAGTCATCACTTGGTGTTAACTGAACAAAACAAGATGGGGCCCTATGAACTTTACCTAGAAACAAATTGACAGAGCTAATCGAGTTAGATATCCAGTGCAAGAAGTAACTCAGCAAAGGAATTAACTGATAAAAGTCTGGTTTGTTTTGTAACAAACGCACCCAAGTTCTCCGGGTGTCTTTGCCACTACGCAAATTAAGGAGCCAAGGGTGGGACCTGATATTCAGCTGGGAACAATTAAACGACAAATAAACACAAGACATGTATAACTATTAGCCACAAGACGATCAGGCTTATATTTAATATGCCACAAATTAATCCCGCATAACAAACACCTTCCCCCTCCCGTCCATATAACCCGCCAATATAAATCAAACACCCGCACAAAACACTCAATCCCACAGCCCAAAGTACAGTTCACTTCCTCAAAGTTAATAAAGGTTCTTCCATGAAGTGGCTCCGTAGCAAAAACGCTGGGTCTGACAGGTGCTCCTAGGTGGTTTGTGACGTCAATTTCCGCTTCCGCCCGGTCTGATCGCACCGGATGCCTTTTATATCCCCACATATTTATTACGTTACATATTTAATATTAACATGATTATTTAATACGCCTGTAACAGTTTATAATAAGGAAATGGATGACATATTAAGTATATATATATATATATATATTATACATATACATATCGATGGACCCCTATGGCCATTACAGTTTACTTTTTAACTTTATGGTGTTAAAATGTGTAAACAAAGAAAATTCTTTGTTGTATTGCATTTATATGTTGGGAAAAAATAACAGCCAGGTAACCGTTTCATACAATAAAGAAAGTGAAGATACATTGAGATAGTTTATAATGCATTACCAGGCATATAATCGATAATACAAAAATATAACAAATGAAAAAGGAAATTTTAATCAAATTTAATAAATACATTTGACGACTAGTAGAGCCAAAAGAGTTCAACTAGAGACAATACAATTGTGTTTTTAATTGATTAACCACTAATGCAAAGTATAAAATGTAAGGCCTATAGAAAATACATATCCATATGCAAATGTGGTTGCAACAGCGTCTCAAATGTCACCACAAAGAATTAGCCCCACTATTTTGTTTCCATAAAAAAGATGTCACTACATGTTTGCAACCCAGCTGCCATGCCCTTGCAGAGGCAAATTGTCAAGTACAAATTAAGAAATATTACGTCTAACATGGTTTCCCCAACGTTCTTCAAGTCAAACACATGGCATTCAGCCTCATCAGTAATTACTTGGAAGCGTGTGTAATTACACAGAAGAGGTCAAAGCTCCTGGGTACAGATATAAATCCCATGATGCCTGACTCCCTCTGACACAATGGCATACAGATGGAGAGGTGCTGACCGCACAGCAGGAGGGAATACTGCCTTAGCATAAGCACACATGCCAGGAACGGCTCAGAGCGGTCAGAGGCCAGGTCCTTTTACAATCATACTGTACTACTCGACAAGAATGCAAATGTGTGAAATGTATGAAAGAGAGTTGAAGCTATTCAACACAAAGGATTCAGTGAGATCAAATTCAATGGACCCGAAATCAACTTGCCTGATCTAAGTAATGGCATGAGTCTGTGCCATTTATTTTTGTATTTATTTACATATGTTTCCAGGAAATAAAATGTAAAAATGCATGATGAAATTAACTGTAATGTGTAAGTTTTTATCAAGAAAAATGTCATGCAAATGTATCTAATTGCATACAGTATTTAATTAATAAATTTTTTTTTTAATAATTGGAAACTACATTGAACACAGGAAACCCTGCCTCTTAAAATTAGACTCATGATTCGATTACGATTTAGGAACTACGATTGGATTAAAAATCGATTATTGATGCATCTTTAATATATGTATATTGATGCAGTTTTACATTTATTTTGGTTTCACTAAATAAACGTTTATCATTTACAACTTAAAAAAAAAAACCTGTGCATTTGTAATAAGAAATAGTTAAATACATTTTCACATTTATCAAATCAATGGAAATGTGTGTAAAACTGGAACATAAGTGCTCTAAAATAAAGGAGCTGGTCAGATCTCTCTCGGTGAGGTGGCTCGCTGCAGTCAGACACATTTTAGAACTGTCTGTATTACTTTATTTACAAAACATAAATCGATTATCGATTATTGACGTTTACTAAACAGTTTTATAATCGTCTACGTCCGAATTGTGATGCATCTAAAAATCGCCTCTTTCTTTAGTTATTCCATACCAACTTTAAAAACAATCACAGTTAAAAAACAAAGGGCTGTACACCATATAAAAAACAGAGAAGTACAGGCAAAGGACAAACTAAAAACATATCATTTAAAACAGAGGTAAAAAAATATATATATATATAAAGAGCAGAATAAAAAATATCTTAAGAGCAGTGTGTTAGATAAAAGGCAGTTATAAAGTAAAACAGTTAAAAACAGTTCAAAGTCCCATGCTGGGTTAAAAGCCAGTGAGTAAAAACGGGTTTTAAAAAGGGTCTTAAAAGTGGACAAAGAAGGGGTCTGTCTCACATGGAGAGGGAGACCGTTGCATGTTATTCTCATGGCATTCAACTGATCAGTTGACTGTAAAGTTTGTCTTAGAAGACGTTTGGCCTCTCATCCGAGTAGATTCCATCAGTTCATGCTCGGAGACTTAGATTGGACAGATCTAGTCTGATTGCTATGTGCCAAGGTCCCAACTATTTATCCTCTGATATGAGAAGGAGCGTATGGAAGGAACGGTTATGTTCTTTTGTGGTGAAAGAAAGAATGTGTCCATCAACAAATATTAACCATACAATCAAATCTTTCATACACTATATTGTTCTGTTATTAAAATATATCGTTTTTGAATAGCATTGTAACCCATGTATGTAGATGCGTTTGGAATCATCCATCACAAAGAGATTTACAACCCTAGTTTTAGTACACACTAGTGTTGTCCCGATATCAATATTTTGGTACCGGTACCGGTACCAAAATGTATTTCGATACTTTTCAGTACTTTTCTAAATAAAGGGGACCACAAAAAAGGGCATTATTGGCTTTACTTTGACAAAAAATCTTACGGAACGTTAAACATATGTTTCTTTTTGCAAATTTGTCCTTAAATAAAATAGTGAACGTACAAGACAACTTGTCTTTTAGTAGTTTGTTAGCAAACAAAGGCTCCTAATTTAGCTGCTGACATATACAGTAACATATTGTGTCATTTTCCATTCGATTATTTTGTCAAAATTATTAAGGACAAGTGGTAGGAAATGAATTATTAATCTACTTGTTCATTTACTGTTAATATCTGGTTATTTTCTGTTTCAACATGTTCTATCTACACTGCTGTTAAAATGTAATAATCATTTATTCTTCTGTTGTTAGATACTTTACATTAGTTTTGGATGATACCATACATTTGGGTATCAATCAGATACCAAGTAGTTGCAGGATCATACATTGGTCATATTCAAAGTCCTCATGTGTCCAGGGACATATTTCCTGAGTTTATAAACATTATATAAAATAAATTTTTTTAAAAAGTAGATTTTGTGATCCTAAAAAATATCGATATAATCATAGTAGTATTGATTAGATACGCTATTGTACTTGGTATCATCACAGTGGATGTTAGGTGTAGATCCACCAATGGCGTTTGTTAATATTGTAGCATCAGGGAAGAGTTGGTGCTGCAGGGAATTCTGGGAATTTGTTCTGTAGTGTTTGTATTGTGTTGCGGTAAAAATATTCTTCCAAAATGTGTTTGTCGTTGTTGTTTAGTGTGGTTTCACTATATGGCACATGTTTATGACAGTGTTGGCGTTGCTCATACGACCACCCTTAGTGTGACATGTATGGCTGTTGATTAAGTATGTCCTTCATTCACATGTGAGTAGTGTGATCATATTTAAGGTGGTCGTCTTAATGGTTGATGATTGTTCATAGTGTAATCTTGTCTTGACTTTGTCAACTTCGGACCATTTTAACACGTACAAAGTCATAACTTCGGGGTGTTGTGGTGTGAAGTGAAGCATATTTAGCTATAACTCATACTACAGGGAGGATTCTTGATATAAATCTACTTGATATTAAGTAAAAAAGTTAAAGTACCAATGATTTTCACACACACACTAGGTGTGGTGAAATTATTCTCTGCATTTGACCCATCACCCTTGATCACCCCCTGGGAGGTGAGGGGAGCAGTGAGCAGCAGCAGTGGCCGCGACCGGGAATCATTTTTTGGTGATTTAACCCCCAATTCCAACCGTTGATGCTGAGTGTCAAGCAGGGAGGTAATGGGCCCATTTTTATAGTCTTTGGTATGACTCGGCCGGGGTTTGAACTCACGACTTACCGATCTCAGGGCGGACACTCTAACCACAAGGCCACTGAGCAGGCTGATATGTCACCATGGAGACAAGGGTTAAGGATTTCGAAGGAGTTACAACACTGCAGACTGCGGATAGTCATTAGCAGCTACGATGGGTGGTGGGCCGGTACTTTTTTAGAGGCGGTATAGTACCGAATATGATTAATTAGTATCGCGGTAGTATACCAATACCGGTATACTGTACAACCCTAGTACACACACACACCTTAAACCAGACCCTTCGATTTGAAAAAAGAGATACTAAATAAGCAAATGGCAGAGATTCGGTAAAATGGCCCATATCAACTGAACAGAATAGATATAAAATATCACCTTGGATATTTTACTTGAGTTTCAAGGATTAGAGCCGCTTCACTTTTTAAATGTCAAAACAAGCTTATAAAGGCATTAGGTTGGCTAATCCATTCGAGGAGCTGCGAGTTGCTTCATGGCCAGCGAGCATGGAAGAGCGGGCGTAGAAAGGGGGCGGGGCAATGGCGCGTCTCGCATCAAAGAACAAAGGGAGCTGCGAGGAGAGGTGGGGATGGCGCTTCGCCGTTCACCGCAACGGGAAGCCATGAAAGGGGTTGGAACAGGAAGGTCGAAGGGTAATGGTCAGCTCGCATCGACACTGGAGCTGCACGAACACACATGTAGAAACGGGCGCTCCATAAATCACTCTCACTACCTGCAGTTTGTGTTGAAAGTACTCCTTCCACCCCACTCCTTCTGTACGCTGCAACATTACATCTTCAACAAACGCTGCACACTTTGTTCCCATCGACTATTGGTGTGCCCAACACATATATATATATATATATATATATATATATATATATATATATGACATAAGTTTCATTTACACCGAGCCGAGGCAAGGGAGAACAAACGGAGGCAATTTTACGAGCATCCTCTCCTATTTCATCCTTTACTACCTTCTCTTTTTTCATGTAGGCCTCACTCACAAGTCTGCAGTAATAGCTGCAGTAAAACACACATTTTGGAATTGAAGAGTGGGAGCTATCAGCAAGTATGAAGTTGTAACACCGCTGGCTTGTGGGCTCTTGAAAAATATCATACATAATACATGCATCGATGAATGGTATCATTTATGATTTATCTTATTGGTCATGAACCTTGTTGGAGCATATCCTCCTGAAAACCTCTGCAGCGGGCTATTGTATTTGTTAGCTGATGTACCCAAACTACTTTTTTACTTCCAATACAATACCAATATTACAGCCTTCAGTATTCGCCGATACCGATATTGATCCGATAAGACAGTGGTTCTCAACCTTTTTTCAGTGATGTACCCCCTGTGAATTGTTTTTAAATTCAAGTACCCCCTAATCAGAGCAAAGCAGTTTTGGTTGAAAAAAAGAGATAAAGAAGTAAAATACAGCACTATGTCATCAGTTTCTGATTTATTAAATTGTATAACAGTGCAAAATATTGCTCATTTGTAGTGGTCTTTCTTGAACTATTTGGAAAAAAAAGATAGGTTTTTATTTATTTTTATAAAGGATTTTTGAATTGTTACTATTTTTCAAATATTAAAAAAAAATCTCACGTACCCCTTGGCATACCTTCAAGTACCCCCAGGGGTACGCGTACCCCCATCTGAGAACCACTGCGATAAGATATCAACACGAATCAAAGTACAAAACCCAAAAGCAGTGAAGTTGGCACGTTGTGTAAATCGTAAATAAAAACAGAATACAATGATTTGCAAATCCTTTTCCAACCTATATTCAATTGAATGGACTGCAAAGACAAGATACATAACGTTGGAACTGGAAAACGTTGTTATTTTTTGGAAATATTAGCTCATTTGGAATTTGATGCCTGCAACATGTTTCAAAAAAGTTGGCACAAGTGGCAAAAAAAGACTGAGAAAGTTGAGAAATGCTCATCAAACACTTATTTGGAACATCCCACAGGTGAACAGGCTAATTGGGAACAGAACCACATCTGCGGCCCCCTCTAAGTGTTCTCATTGTATCCCATTGGGTTGAGTTTTTCCTTGCCCTGATGCGGGATCTGAGCCGAGGATGTCGTTGCGGCTTGTGCAGCCCTTTGAGACACTCGGGATTTAGGGCTATATAAACAAACGTTGATTGATTGATTGATTTATTACACCTTCTGATAGATTACAACTTTACACCAATGAGAGCATTTTAAAACTCTGCCAGACTCCCACCTATTTGAGAAATTATAAATCACGACAAATGAAGATAGACTACTATGAACAGCAACATGTAAGTGTAAAAAAAAAAAACATTATGATTTGTATGTTTTCAGATTGTGATAGTTCTATTTTTAAACCAAGAAAACAATCTGAAGTTGTCTTTATTTTTAAGTTATCATGACATGATTTTACCAGTCCAGCCCACTCGGGAAAAGATTGTCCTCTATGTGGCCCCTGAGCTAAAATTAGTTTGACACCCCTGGTCTAGATGCATTCCGATATAATCAGTTATTTTGCTGATATGGGATTGGGACAGCCTTTGTTGTTGGTCTATTTCTTTTGTAAGCGTTTGGAAACGTTTTGGTGAAAAAATAGCCTTGTTACGCAAAACAAAAGTGTCCACTACAGTGGACACTCATGGTTCTTAAGAGGATACGAGACTGACAAAAAAAAAAAAGTCAGGCCCTAAAAAGCATTGACTCTTTCCAATTAATTCCAGGCAAACATACAAAGGAAAGTCATTTCAGTTGATACTAAAAGCTATTTCGTAACGAGGGGGGGGGGCTTTTGTGGTGAGTTGCCTGGTGACGCTGGTGTCCAGTGGGGGAGGGGGACGTCCACTGTACCGGGCTTGTCATTCATTCAAATGATGAAAAGCATCCCCAGTCTAAACTAATGAGAACGGGCCTAGAGTTTGAGATCAAGCTGGAGGGAGGCCAGTGTAATTTACCATCAAAGAGATAGCATTTAGTGGGGAAAAAGGGTTTCCTGAGCTGTATGGCGATTTAAAGGAGCTACGGGGAGTCCGTCCTACACCAACCCCTGACTGTGAGCTCACACAAATGGCTGTCAAGCTAATAAAAAGTAAAATTTATGGATAGGAGGTAGTGTGGAGTAAGACAGATGCTTTATCCACCGGGAGGGCTATAAAGAGGATTCGGTAATCACAGCAGACATTGCATCGCAGTGGTACAAGTTCGAGCTCTGTTGTAGCAAAGTGTGTAACGCAGCAAATTACCTCTGGAACCACAAAGAGGACGTCGGCATTAACAAACACTAGTTAGGGATCTTTGTCTGGTAATCACTTACTCAAACTCTGGGGCTCAGAAGATTAACACACATTTTACAGATGTAAAACATTACTTGAGCAAGGCACACAATTTCACTCAAACTGCTCTAGCGGTATGGCTGCGGAACCCATCGTTACCCCTTAAAGGGGACCTATAATGATTTTTGTCTTTTCTGACTTATAAATATGTTTTAACGAATAATGTTGGCTACTCAATGTCAATGCGTCAAATCCTAAGGTTCATGCAAAAAGGGTTTGAGCTTGCACACCAGTTTTGGATGCCCCTGTGACATCACAGTGAGGAGGATGTACATATAAGGTCATTCTTGGACATGCTTTATCGGCAGGGTTCCTTCCCCTTTGCTGAGCGAGACCGCTGCAGCTGGAACTTCTGTACATTGTTTGTTGTTTCTTCCACTTCCGCAAAATGTTTAAAACACATTTAATTAAAGTAAATTAATTGTCTGTTCATCGTGTTGAAACTTGACAATGAGGCGTCGTGGGAACGTTTATTAATGATGAAAAATTTTATTTATATGTAATTATCGCAATTAATTTTGAGTTCATGAACAATACGATTAATCGCAATTTCATATTTTAATTGTAATATGTATATATACACATATATATATATACACACACACACACATACACATACATATATATATATATATATATATACACACACATCCATATGGAATTGGGGGTTAAATCACCAAAAATTATACCCGGGCGTGGCCACCGCTGCTGCTCACTGCTCCCCTCACCTCCCAGGGGGTGATCAAGGCTGATGGGTCAAATGCAGAAAATAATTTTGCCACACATAGTGTGCATGTGACAATCATGGGTACTTTAACTTTAATATATGTATATATATATATATATATATATATATCCATCCATCCATTTTCTACCGCTTATTCCCTTCGGGGTCGCGGGGGGCGCTGGAGCCTATCTCAGCTACAATCGGGCGGAAGGCGGGGTACACCCTGGACAAGTCGCCACCTCATCGCAGGGCCAACACAGATAGACAGACAACATTCACACACTAGGGCCATATATTTATATATATATATATATATATATATATATATATATATATATATATATATATTATATTATATATATATATGAATTTATGGTATATAAATGTATTTTAATATATATATATATATATATATATATATATATATATACACAAATATGTGTGTGTGTGTGTGTGTGTGTGTGTGTATATATATATATATATATATATATATATATATATATATATATATATATCCATCCATCCATCCATCCATCTTCTTCCGCTTATCCGAGGTCGGGTCGCGGGGGCAGCAGCCTAAGCAGGGAAGCCCAGACTTCCCTCTCCCCAGCCACTTCGTCCAGCTCTTCCTGTGGGACCCCGAGGCGTTCCCAGGCCAGCCGGGAGATATAGTCTTCCCAACGTGTCCTGGGTCTTCCCCGCGGCCTCCTACCAGTCGGACGTGCCCTAAACACCTCCCTAGGGAGGCGTTCGGGTGACATCCTGACCAGATGCCCGAACCACCTCATCTGGCTCCTCTCGATGTGGAGGAGCAGCGGCTTATAATAATATAATAATAATATATATATATATACATATATATATATTAGGGCTGCAACTAATGATTAATTTGATAATCGACTAATCTGTCGATTATCGATTATTTCTTCGATTAATCGATTAATAATCGGATAAAAGAGACAAACTACATTTCTATCCTTTCCAGTATTTTATTGAAAAAAAACAGCATACTGGCACCATACTGATTTTGATCATTGTTTCTCAGCTGTTTGTACATGTTGCAGTTTATAAATAAAGGTTTATAAAAGAAAAAAAGAAAAAATAAATGTATAAAAATAAATGTATAAAAAATTAAAAAATTAAAATTGCCTCTGCGCATGCCCATAGCATAGATCCAACGAATCGATGACTAAATTAATCACCAAATATTTTTTATAATCGATTTTAATCCATTAGTTGTTGCAGCCCTAATATATATATATATATATATATATATATATATACACATACACATATATGTGTGTGTGTGTGTGTGTGTGTGTGTGTGTGTGTGTGTTAACCAAAAACTAATTTCTGCCTTTAGTCCCTAGACAGGTTGGTGTACACATACATTCAAACAACAATATCATTAACAATAAAAAAAAAAAGGGCAGGATTTGATGGTGACTGGAAAAAAATGGTGTTCCTCTTCAAGATACATATTTAACAGTTTACATTTTTAATAGATAAATTCTGATATTTTTGGGGGGGTGTTGTCGTGGACTGTTCCAATCATAATGTGGGAAAGTCTCCATAAACAAAGATCTTGCATGCAGATTCAAGATACGGCTTATAAATGTGACTGTGGACTAAATTCAAGCAAAACTTAAACCAAAGCATACCCAATACACATCTAGACCACAAGGAAGTGTGTTAAATGTAGATCAAAATCATGGATGGTCCCCTTTCATGACAAACAGCGAACAATAAATATTGTGTTCTATAATCTTCACGCTTGTTGTTGACAGCTAAAAAAAACAAATTGAAAAAAATTGAAATGTTAAAAAGTTACATATTGCAAACTTCTGGTTCATGTTCTAATCAAAACAATAACTGCAAAAACGTTATGAGCCTTTAATTGGTCTCTTTGTCTTAATTAAACTCCTGTAATCAAATTCCTTTTTTTCACGATAGTCTAATTGATTGAGATGCGTGAGAAAGAACAGGTTGAAAACAACGACTCGCAAGTGTCAATTGTTTTTTAGTGTTCTTGTTCACAAACATCTTATCTCTACCAGGCAAAAAAACCAACATATCTCAAGCTTATCTTCAGGGGGTGCCGCAGGGAGGAGGGAGGAAAACAAGATTCATATTTATTTGCGCTTAAAGGCCATTTGAGGTCCTTATACATGTAGGCATATTGAATTATTTCATTTAAAAGAATACTAAAGACGTCATTTTTACCAGTGATTCTGAACTGTACAGTCTGTCCACTATTTTAGTGTAATACATGAGCTGATACATTCCAATGCAAAAAAAATACCATGGTTGTTCCACCTTATTCAGTCATTAATTGGCAAGTTTAAAACTTGATGTGAATATTGCAAGCTTTTGAGCTGCAGTGTTGCTTCAAGCAGAACATTGAGGCAAACAAAGCAGCACTGAGACACTCAGCATGAGAGCTTGGTAATACTATGCTGAAAGGAAGCAGCAGTACAGTAGGTGAGCATCAGATAACCCATTACACCCATATTGAAATATGTAAATGACTTCAGAGCTTGTGCATTTTTATGCACCACGATACCACAAAGCCTGGAATTAGGCTAAAATGTGATCAAAGCAGTATTTGAATTAAAATGTACTCAATATATAGTATTTGACAGGTACATAGACCTGTAAATCCCACCTAATCTGATGATTGCACTGTGTACTTTATGCACTTACACTTATTTATATGGCCCCATTCCTAGATGGGTCTCACGTGAGAGGAAGAGGGGCAGGGACTAACCGTTTTGCGATGCAGTCTGCTGAAAATTATGAAAAGTGCCACTCGACAGAGCAACTGACGCAGTGGTCAAAGTCGGAAATGCCACAAAACATATTTGAAGATAATCAACACTACTGCCATCTGGCGGCTAGAGTAGAGAGTGCACTCCCCCCAATGTGTCACATTTTATGTGTCAGGTAAACCGCAATAAATGAGGCCTGTGCATTAAAATGTGTTCTGTTTGAATGTTCCTCAATAAATATTCAAATGTTATATTTTGGGTCTGTTAGTGCTCAAGTTGATCACTCAATTTTTTTGTCAGAATGTTAAAGGCCTACTGAAATGCGATGTTCTTATTTAAACGGGGATAGCAGGTCCATTCTATGTGTCATACTTGATCATTTCGCGATATTGCTTTATTTTTGCTGAAAGGATTTAGTAGAGAACATCGACGATAAAGTTCGCAACTTTTGGTCGCTGATAAAAAAGCCTTGCCTGTACCGGACGTAGCAGACGATATGCGCGTGACGTCACAAGATGTGGAGCTCCTCACATCCACACATTGTTTACAATCATGGCCACCAGCAGCGAGAGCGATTCGGACCGAGAAAGCGACGATTTCCCCATTAATTTGAGCGAGGATGAAAGATTTGTGGATGAGGAAAGTGAGAGTGAAGGACTAGAGGGCAGTGGGAGTGATTCAGATAGGGAAGATGCTGTGAGAGGCGGGTGGGACCTGATATTCAGCTGGGAATGACTAAAACAGTAAATAAACACAAGACATATACATACTCTATTAGCCACAACACAACCAGGCTTATATTTAATATGCCACAAATTAATCCCGCATAACAAACACCTCCCCCCTCCCGTCCATATAACCCGCCAATACAACTCAAACACCTGCACAACACACTCAATCCCACAGCCCAAAGTACCGTTCACCTCCCCAAAGTTCATACAGCACATATATTTCCCCAAAGTCCCCAAAGTTACGTACGTGACATGCACATAGCGGCACGCACGTATGGGCAAGCGATCAAATGTTTGGAAGCCGCAGCTGCATGCGTACTCACGGTATCGTGTCTGCGTATCCAACTCAAAGTCCTTCTGGTAAGAGTCTCTGTTGTCCCAGTTCTCCAGAGGCCAATGGTAAAGCTTGACTGTCATCTTTCGGGAATGTAAACAATGAAACACCGGCTGTGTTTGTGTTGTTGCTGCAGTCGGCCGCAATACACCGCTTCCCACCTACAGCTTTCTTCTTTGCTGTCTCCATTGTTCATTGAACAAATTGCAAAAGATTCACCAACACAGATGTCCAGAATACTGTGGAATTTTGCGATGAAAACAGACGACTTAATAGCTGGCCACCATGCTGTCCCAAAATGTCCTCTACAATCCGTGACGTCACGCGCAGACGTCATCATACCGAGACGTTTTCAGCAGGATATTTCGCGCAAAATTTAAAATTGCACTTTAGTAAGCTAACCCGGCCGTATTGGCATGTGTTGCAATGTTAAGATTTCATCATTGATGTATAAACTATCAGACTGCGTGATCGGTAGTAGTGGGTTTCAGTAGGCCTTTAAATTAATTAAATTGACAAAATAGTGCTGTTATGAAAAAAAACAAAAACATCCACTGTAGAAGACTCTCAAGAGGATATATCATAAAATACAAAAATTTAATTCAGGACACAAAAAATCTGACAATTGAGCAGCCTCTTGGACTAGCTCGTTCAACTTTCCAGAGTTCTATATGTACATGGATATATGGCAAACCAAAACAAACACTTGAGTAATAAGTAATAAGAAAAAAAGACTTACTGGCTGCTTGTATCCGCGCCTTTCTGCTCACTACTAACCCAAAAGAATTCTGGGCCACACACTCGTAGTCGCCTTCATCAGACAAGCTGTCAGACTTGGTCTTCAGGAAGTGGCCAATTAGGAGGGAGCCGTTGATGAAGGTGGTGTGATACTGGTCCTGAGTTAAAAGCACGCCATTGTGCCTCCATTGTGTTGTGATAGGGGGGATGCCGTTCACCTGGCAGTGGAGCATGAGGGGCTGCTGCTGCACCGCGATGATGTCACTGGGCTCCAGGGTGAAGGAGAGCTCCGCATCGGATGACACCCCTGCAAGAACACACATGGATCACAATGTAGGCTTTTGAGTAGCCTGACTAAAAGAGACAAAGTGCAATAGCTCGAGGTGAAACTTTCTTCTTTTTTTAACAAGCCTAAAATTAATCACTGCAATGTTTCCGATATGTGCATTAACTTGTGGCAGCACAAGTAAAAAAAAGTAAATAATATATATATATATACATACACACACATATATACTGTATACATATACACACACATATATGTTACGTCTTGGTCGCATGGCTGCGCTGGTAGCGTTCCTTCCAAGGCAGAAGACAAGCAGGAGGAGCGTGCAGGTAAGATTAAAGTATTTTTAATAAATAAAAGCCTGGACAAAAATACAAGACTGAGGACGCTAGCAAGCGTGGAGCTAAACAAAACGTCACAAAGGGTGAAAAACGAGGAATGCTAGCGTGTACAAAATCAGTGAGGAGAAAAACCAGGGGAACGTAAATGTTGCCTATCGCAAACATTGACCCAGCAACTACTGCTGGGTGACAGGAAACTATAAAAGGGAGTGATTAACCAAAACACCTGGTGGGAATACTAATTGCTAAACTAAGACAGGTGAAGAGAATCAGTGCCCATGGAAACCAACAGCAGGGAAAGAGGGTGCACCCAGGAAACAGACTAAAACAGAAACATTACCAACATAAATGATGCCATGATCCGGGTAACGCAGGGGTCGGCAACGCAAAATATTGAAAGAGCCATATTGAACCAAAAATACAAAAACAAATCTTGACAAATTAAAATCCATATTGCATACAGATAGTGTGTCATGAGATATACATTGAATTAAGATGACTTAAAGGAAACTAAATGACCTCAAATATACCTACAAACGAGGCATAATGATGCAATATGTACATATAGCTAGCCTAAATAGCATGTTAGCATCGATTAGCTTGCAGTCATGCAGTGACCAAATATGTCTGATTAGCACTCCACACAAGTCAATAACATCAACAAAACTCACCTTTGTGCATTCATGCACAATGTTAAAAGTTTGGTGGACAAAATGAGACAGAAAAAGAAGTGGCATAAAACACGTCCTAGAAAGTCGGAGAAAGTTATATATGTAAACAAACTACGGTGAGTTCAAGGACCACCAAAATTAGTAGGACAAAACGGTACTCGCCAAATACTCGAATCAGTGAGGCATGTTTAATATAAACAGTGTGCTTTATAACAAATAGGGAGGTTTGCATCATGTTTGTCCTTCTACGGAAACCATATTAAAACAATTTTTCATACATTTTTGAAAAAGCTCCAGAGCCACTAGGACGGCGCTAAAGAGCCGCATGCGGCTCCAGGGCCGTGGGTTGCCAACCCCTGGGGTAACGGATCATGATATATATACTGTATATATATATATATATATATATATATATATATATATGTATATATATACACACACATATATACTTTATACATATATACTGTACATACAGTATATATAAATACATACGTATATACACATATATCAAATCAAATCAAATTAACTTTATTTATAGAGCACATTTAAAATTTACCACACGGGTAGCCAAAGTGCTGTACAATGAGCAGGTTAAAAGATAAAACGAGTACCGAGCAAACACAACACAACACAAACAGAACACGATAAAAAATAAATAATTAAAATAGAATTAATAAAAACATAAAAACATAAAAACAGGATCACAGCAGGTGTATTATGGGGCGCCATTGCAGGATGGATATCACTCAGTGTTAAAAGCCATGGAATAAAAGTATGTTTTTAAGAGAGATTTAAAAACAGGAAGAGAGGAGGCTTGTCTAACACTCAGGGGTAGGTCGTTCCAGAGCTTGGGAGCAGCAACGGCGAAAGCTCTGTCACCTCTAAGCTTCAGCCTTGTGTCAGGGACCGTCAACAGCAGCTGATCGGCTGATCTTAAGGATCGGGTGGGGCAGTAAGGCTGAAGGAGGTCGGAGAGATAGGTTGGCGCGAGGTTGTTTAGACATTTAAAAACAAATAAAAGGAGTTTAAAATGTATTCGGTAACGCACAGGGAGCCAGTGAAGGGACGCTAAAATAGGGGTGATGTGCTCACATCTGCGGGTCTGTGTTAGCAGACGAGCAGCAGAGTTCTGCACGAGCTGCAGGCGGGCGAGGGAGGCCTGGCTAATGCCAACATACAGGGCATTACAATAATCAAGACGGGTCGAGATAAAAGCGTGGATTAATTTCTCAAGATCATGTCTTGATAGAAGCGGTTTCACTTTCCCTATTTGGCGTAATTGATAAAAGCTTTTTTGAACGACGCTGCTGATTTGTTTTTCGAATTTAAAATCTGAGTCAAACTATATGTACATACATATAGACACAGATATATACACATACATATACACATACATATATGTATACATACACATATTTATATATATATATATATATATATATATATATATATATATATATATATATATATATATATATATATATATATATATATATATATATGGGGAACATATTCACCATTAATTAGTTGCTTATTAAAGTAACAAAGACTTAATTTAGAGTTATTTGGACACTAGGGGAACATATAAAGGTTAGGGTTAGGGTTAGGGTTACTAATAAGCAATAATTCTGAGGTTATTGAGGGAACACTCTTAGTTAATGGCTTACTGGTTGTATAATAAGGCCAAGCAGATTAAGGTATTAATAAGTACTTAATAATGACTAATTAAGAGCCAAATATTTACTAATTTGCATGTTAATAAGCAACTAATTAATGGAGAATATGTGTTCCCCATACTAAAGTGTTACCATATATATATATATATATATATATATATATATATATATATATATATATATGACACTGGCATAAACACGAGTATGGCTTCATGTAACAATTGCATATATGTATATATAATATATATAATTCACGATTGACTTCTCTTAGAGAGGTTGTCCCTGCTAGAGTGACATGTCCACCTGTTAAAACAGAATAACAAGATACATTTAGACAGCGTGGACATGCCAGTTAGCGCAGGCTACAATAGGCCTACTGTGTGGCTTTGACTCTAAGCAGCCAGCTTGCCACGGTGCGCCAGAAAGCAGCCAAGTTTTATACGGAAATCTATTAAAAAACACCACTTTTGGTAGAAAAATAGCGGAATTTTGCTAAACAGCGAACATCTAGGATGCCTGATATATTTGGCAAACTACATTTCAACATTCAGGGAGGATGAAATATTATATTTCAATAAACCAGAGGTGTACAAAGTGCAGCCTGGGTTACATTGTAGTCGTAAAAAAACAAGCAAGAATTGAAAAATGGAGCAGAACGATATAATATAAAACATATATTAATACTACAGTAACAACCAATAACATATTTGTTCTTATATATAGGTATAACAATTGTTTAACCTTTTTTACAGAAAATGTATGCATCATCGCCGATTATGCAAATTATATGATGACTAGAGATGCGTTAAAATGCCATCCATCCATCCATCTTCTTCCGCTTATCCGAGGTCGGGTCGCGGGGGCAGCAGCCTAAGCAGGGAAGCCCAGACTTCCCTCTCCCCAGCCACTTCGTCCAGCTCCTCCCGGGGGATCCCGAGGCGTTCCCAGGCCAGCCGGAAGACATAGTCTTCCCAACGTGTCCTGGGTCTTCCCCGTGGCCTCCTACCGGTCGGACGTGCCCTAAACACCTCCCGAGGGAGGCGATCGGGTGGCATCCTAACCAGATGCCCGAACCACCTCATCTGGCTCCTCTCGATGTGGAGGAGCAGTGGCTTTACTTTGAGCTCCCCCCGGATGACAGAGCCTCTGACTCTATCTCTAAGGGAGAGCCCCGCCACCCGGCGGAGGAAACTCATTTCAGCCGCTTGTACCCGTGATCTTGTCCTTTCGGTCATAACCCAAAGCTCATGACCATAGGTGAGGATGGGAACGTTAAAATGTAATATCGGAAATTATCGGTATCGTTTTTTTTATTATCGGAATCGTTTTTTTTTATTTTTTTTATTAAATCAACATAAAAAACACAAGATACACTTACAATTAGTGCACCAACCCAAACAACCTCCCTCCCCCATTTACACTCATTCACACTCATTCACACAAAAGGGTTGTTTCTTTCTGTTATTAATATTCTGGTTCCTACATTATATATCAATATATATCAATACAGTCTGCAAGGGATACAGTCTGTAAGCACACATGATTGTGCGTGCTGCTGGTCCACTAATAGTACTGACCTTTAACAGTTAATTTTATTAATTTTCATTAATTACTAGTTTCAATGTAACTGTTTTTATATTGTTTTACTTTCTTTTTTATTCAAGAAAATGTTTTTGATTTATTTATCTTATTTTATTTTATAAATTTTAAAAAAAACAACCTTATTTTCACCATACCTGGTTGTCCAAATTAGGCATAATAATGTGTTAATTCCACGACTGTATATATCGGTTGATATCGGTATCGGTTGATATCGGTATCGGTAACTAAAGAGTTGGACAATATCGGAATATCGGATATCGGCAAAAAGCCATTATCGGACATCCCTAATGATGACATTAGATCAACATCACCCGGGTTACACTCCTACCACCTCTTAGCCACGCCCCTACAGACACATGTAAACAGACACATGTGACCTCTAACTGACCACAGGTCTAGTAGTTTAGTTAAATATATACTGTATATATACTTTGCCATGAATGTATTTATCTGTGACCCACCAGGAATACATTTGGACCCCCACAAATATAATAGGTGATGACAGGCTCCGTAATTCAGCTCATTTATAAAGATTGCTCAGCACAAAAAAGTTGCGTCAACAGGGGGTAAAAACATAACTTTCACCGTTGGTATTCATAGAAACAATTCAAAAGGCTGCGTGGGAACACAGGCAAACTTAAATAAAACCCAAACCTGTTACGGGGGAGGGGGGTCGCATGATAATGCGTGGATCGTTTCCCCAAGATGCAGACAGAAGTCCGGCGGCAGCGTGAAGGTAGGACGATGATTTATTTTCCCTAATTCAGGCAAATATACAGAAAAGTGTGCCGATAGCGCGGGTAGCTATGGCAAAGCTACGGAAAGGCTTAGCATCGAAGACAAGCACACAAATGCAAAAATCACCAAACGTAAATGTTGCCTGAAGCAAACAAATGGCGAAGCTTAGCTCAGGAACAGGAATCAAAAAGGTATACCAACTCGTTGCACGGAGCAAACAAAACAGCCAGACCGAGTGTGGCGAAAGGCGGGAATAAATAGCTCTCTGATTAGTGCCCGAGAGCAGGTGAGCGTACCAAACAATAATCAGAGGTAGGTGAAAACAATCAGCGCCCATGGCAACCAAGAAAACACAAACTCAGGGGTGCTGAAACAAAACTAAGGGAGTCTTTAAACTAAAACAAAACATGATCCGGGCAACGGATCATCACAAAGCTCAAAAACACATAACATACATAACAAAACATATATTTCACGATGTAAAAGCATTCCTCTAATTTTGTTTGTACTGTATATTTATTTGTTTTGACCTAAATATGAAAATATAGAGCTGTGTTAATTTAGTTATATTGTACGTGCAATTATAATGTGGTGGGTCATATTGTTTATTTTGATCATTTGTAATTTGAATGATAAAAATTTATAAATAGGTTATGTCAAGCAACGGAGTATTTTTTTTAACAATTGAAGACCACAAAATAAGGACCGTAGCACAATATGTTGTTGTATAATGTTATGAATCTATGAAATTATTACATTATTTTTAACTACCGTTAGACTTTGGGGTTTTAGATATGGGAGTGCAAATGTTTGGATGTCACACAGCCATGCTGCATAAACACAACCACTATGTAACCTCACTATTACTATTCCACACAAGTATTTTTTGTTAAGATAAATAATCGTACAAAAACAAATGTATTGTGCCAATAATTTATGGAAATCATCTTGTATGCGTGCCAAGAGCCCGCAACAGCTAAATATTGCTTGTCATGATGACTACTTGTGTCATGCAACAGAATATCTGTTTTGCATTACTTGACAACTTTAAGAAATATAAATACATTATTTGGACAAAGACTTAGCAAACAGAAGGCTCAAATGTGAACATGTTTTTCTTAATCTCAGTAAAGTTTCCCAGTCACGGTGGAACTGACACTCTGATTCATCAAATATTGGCATTCCATTGTTATTTTTAATAGATATGACATTATTTAGCCCTCCAAAAATATTGTAGTTATGGTGCTTGACGCAAAGAACACCAATCTGAAAGTATTGTCTTCTTCTTTGGAGTCGCTGACTAGGTCTTCTTCCATCATTGACAGTCCAACAGGTTATCCTTTATACTTTAGACCAGAGGTCTTCAACAGGGATTACGCAAACCCCCAGGGGGTCAGCAGAGGTACTTCAGGGGGCTCCTAAAATTGTAAAAATTGCATTTTTACCACTGTGTTACATGGCCTTTCCTTTTAATAACACTCAGTAAACGTTTGGGGACTGAGGAGACCAATTTTTGAAGCTTTTCAGGTGGAATTATTTCCCATTCCTTCTTGATGTACAGCTTAAATTTTTTAACATTGTGGTATTTTAGGCTTCATAATGCGCCACACATTTTCAATGGGAGACAGGTCTGACTACAGGCAGGCCAGTCTAGTACCCGCACTATTTTACTACGAAGCCACGCTGTTGTAACACGTGCCGAATGTGGCTTGGCATTGTCTTGCTGAAATAAGCAGGGGCGTCCATGAAAAAGACGTTGCTTGGATGGCAACATATGTTGCTCCAAAACCTGTATGTACCTTTCAGCATTAATGGTGCCTTCACAGATGTGTAAGTTACCCATGCCTTGGGCACTTAAACACCCCCATACCATCACAGATGCTGGCTTTTGAACTTTGCGCCTAGAACAGTCCGGATGGTTCTTTTCCTCTTTGATTCGGAGGACACGACGTCGGCAGTTTCCAAAAACAATTAGAAATGTGGACCACAGAACACTTTTCCACTTTGCGTCAGTCCATCTTAGATGAGATCGGGCCCAGCAAAGCCGACGGCGTTTCTGGGTGTTGTTGATAAATGGCTTTCGCTTTGCATAGTAGAGTTTTAACTTGTACTTACAGATGTAGCGACAAACTGTAGTTACTGACAGTGGTTTTCTGGAGTGTTCCTGAGCACATTTGGTGATATCCTTTACACACTGATGTCGCTTTTGATGATATAATATTTTGGTAACTGTAAGATTACACACAGTTTGAACAGTAACACTTTGTCTGAATATTTAATTAGGTTCTTTGGTTCACCACTACATGGATCCCACGTACCACTAGTGGTGCACGCACCACAGTTTGAGAATCCCTGGCTTTAGACCACACGTCCTTAACCTGCAACTGCCACAAATAAATGTCAGTTCTTTGTTAAACATCAACATTGTTGTAAAACAGCATGTTGTGAAGTGTTTGTAATTCGAAAGATGCCGCTGGTAAACACACGTGAAACTCAAGGCAAAAAATGTGGCTCGGAGGATTACATGAAAAGACTTAGAAGTGTAAGCCAACATCGACAGTCGCATGAAGCCAACAATTGGTCAGCGAGGAAAACTGGGTGACACTCGCATAAAAAGCTCTCTGATTAGCGATCAGAGGCCGGCGGGTCTTGTGATCGCTAATCAGGAGCAGGTGCATACCATCAGGGCTCATAGCAAACAAACGTAACCAAGGAGCCCTGAAAACAGAAGCTAAATCACAAACATAGAACTAAACACTAACCTAAGCCATCAATACGTATCAATTTTTAATATTTACATGATTCCACTTGGCTCTGTCATCAGGCATTTTAGAAATTAAATCCTGGATGGCAGATAACTTTTTACAGCTTAACCTGAAGTTTTAGTCATTGGTCCTGAGTGATATCGAAACTACAATCATTGTCTTTAACTCCATCACTCTGGGCGTCGTTTTTGACTCTGACCTTAGTTTTATACCACATGTAAAAAAATGACAACAATAGGTTTTTATCATCTTAAGAATATAGCCAGAGTTCGCCCAATTCTCTTGTAGGGCAACACAGAGATGCTAATGCATGCTTTTATTACGAGTCGTACTGATTACTGTAACGCCCTGCTTTACAACCACTCCAGAATTCAGCTTCCCGTGTTCTGACAAAGACAAAAAGGCAGGGCCACATTACACCAGTTTTAAAATCTATGCACTGGGTCCCGTGTGTTTTTATGTTTTTCTTATGGTTTATATATTTGGGCGTTCTTACTTTTCAGATTTTCCTCAACCCTAAGAACCCTTGAAGATCTCCTAATCATTCCAAAAGTCAGGTCTCAAAGTCACGGGATGGCATCTTTCCACTATTATGGCCCCCGTTTATGGAACAGCTTGTCGGGCTGCAGAGAATGTTCATATTTTAAGAGCAGGCTTAAGACAAACCTTTTTGATTAGGATTTTACCTAGTATTTAATAATTGTATCGAAGTTATTTGTACTTTACTTTTTATATTTTTAGTTATGCAATAATTTATTTAGTTCTCTTTATTTATATATATTTATTTGTTCATCTTCATATGTTTCATTTGTATTTTATCGTTTATTTCTACTCATGTTTCTTACTATTTTACATGTTTTATTATTTTTATTTTCTAGCGTTCCTCAGAGGAAGCCCTCTGCATCATGGGTTATCGGCCATGGCTGTGGGGGCGCTTTGTGTCAGCGTCCTGGTGGCCGTGGTTTGGTGATCTCTCGGTGCAGATTTCTCCTGTAATAGTGTTTACTCATCTGTCTCCTCTGTACTCAACCATGCACTCATTTGTTCGTGTGTGTGCGTATTTATGCCTGCGTATAAGGTATGTGTGTGAGTAGAGATGTCCGATAATGACTTTTTTGCCGATATCCGATATTCCGATATTGTCCAACTCTTAATTACCGATTCCGATATCAACCGATACAGATATATACAGTCGTGGAATTAACACATTATTATGCCTAATTTTGTTGTGATGCCCTGCTGGATGCATTAAACAATGTAAAAAAATGCCAACATGGCACTGCCATATGTATTATTGAAGTCACAAAGTGCATTATTTTTTTTAACTTGCCTCAAAACGGCAGCTTGGAATTTGGGACATGCTCTCCTTGAGATAGCATTAGGAGGTTGAGGTGGGGGGGTTAGCGGGGGGTGTATATTGTAGCGTCCCGGAAGACTTAGTGTTGCAAGGGGTTTTGGGTATTTGTTCTGTTGTGTTTATGTTGTGTTACGGTTCGGATGTTCCCCCAAAATGTGTTTGTCATTCTTGTTTGGTGTGGGTTCACAGTGTGGCGCATATTTGTTACAGTGTTAAACTTGTTTATACGGCAACCGCCAGTGTGACCTGTATGGCTGTTGACCAAGTATGCCCTGCATTCGCTTGTGTGTGTGAAAAGCCGTAGATATTATGTGATTGGGCCGGCACGCAAAGGCAGTGCCTTTAAGGTTTATTGGCGCTCTGTACTTCTCCCTACGTCCGTGTACACAGCGGCGTTTTAAAAAGTCATAAATTTTACTTTTTGAAACCGATACCTATAATTTCCGATATTACATTTTAAAGCATTTATCGGCCGATAATATCGGCAATCCGATATTATGTTGTATTTATTTTATGTATGAAAAGTGCTTTATAAATAAAGTTTGATTGCATACAACAAAAACAAGACAGTACATGGCCAGTATTGATAGGCCATGACAGAATTGAATTTAAAATTAAGGGTACCGTATTTTTCGGACTGTAAGTCGCAGTTTTTTTCATAGTTTGCCGGGGGTGCGACTTATACTCAGGAGAGACTTATGTGTGAGATTATTAACACATTACCGTAAAATATCAAATAATATTATTTAGCTCGTTCAAGTAAGAGATTAGACGTATAAGATTTCATGGGATTTAACGATTAGGAGTGACAGATTGTTTGGTAAACGTATAGCATGTTCTATATGTTAAAGTTATTTGAATGACTCTTACCATAATATGTTACGTTAACATACCAGGCACGTTCTCAGTTGGTTATTTATGCGTCATATAACGTACACTTATTCAGCCTGTTATTCACTATTCTTTATTTATTATAAATTGCCTTTCAAATGCTATTCTTGGTGTTGGGTTTTATCAAATACATTTCCCCAAAAAATGAGACTTATTTTCCAGTGCGACTTATATATGTTTTTTTCCTTCTCTATTATGAATTTTCGGCAGGTGCGACTTATACTCCGGTGGGACTTATACTCCGAAAAATACGGTATATTCTATTGTTCCTATTATCCTAGATCAGGGGTCTTCAACGTTTTCCAGGTAATGGACCCCCAAATTGATGGAGGGATGGAACGGGGACCCCCTACTTAAATATCTTGTAAAAAAGTGTGTTTTAAATAAAATGTATCCTATAGGTACTTTGTTATTGTACAATACTAAGATATTCAAAAAATAAAGTATAGTGCGGCTATATAATGGAGCGCTAATTGCTAGCTGGCAGCTAGTACCGCCAATCACTAGCTTTGCAACTTGAGCGCAAATAGCTAAATATATTAAATGCTAAAATTATTATAACCATACACTATATTTATTCATGTTTGCAAGTAGCCATTTTATAAAGCAATGTCAATGCATAGTTAATAAAATTTAATTTTTGAAAAATCCACGACCCTCCTGTCACGGCAGGGTTGCAGCTTACTGCGCGGTTCGTTCTCCCGGGATGCAAACGGACGACTCCGGACAGGACTTGCAGGTAGGAACATGATTTAATCTTCGCAAATCAACAAAGCACCAAAAACAGAAAACAAGACGAAGGAAAAAGTGCAGATCGCACTGGATGCTAGGGCTAACTCTTAGCATAGACTAGAGATAGGAAAACTCACGTAACAGAAGTGTGACGCAAACAAAGAAGCCAGACCGACTGACTGGCAAAGGCAGGCTTAAATAATGTCTCTTGATTAGCAACAGGTGAGCGTCCCGAACACAAGAGGCAGGTGAAAACAATACGTAGCCTGGGTAACAACTCACAAGTGCACAAACAGGAACTAAAGGAGTCCAAAACTAACAGAAAACACAAAACATGATCCAGACCACGGATCATGACACCTCCTGCAGTATCGCTGCGGATCCCTTGGGGGTTGCGAAATCAATGGTAAAGACCTTGGTTACAGATTGATTAATTTCAGTCCAGCTTTTGAAATGAATCTACTCGCATGTCTACGAAGGTTCTCATTCATCCAGGTCATTGTAATCTCCTGGCATTCAATCGATCGCAACTTTTGGTGTATACAAATTTGGGGGTTTGGCACCAGCTGCTGGACTATCCATCCATCCATCCATCCATCTTCTTCCGCTTATCCGAGGGCGGGTCGCGGGGGCAGCAGCCTAATCAGGGAAGCCCAGACTTCCCTCCCCCCAGCCACTTTGTCCAGCTCTTCCTGTGGGACCCCGAGGCGTTCCCAGGCCAGCCAGGAGACATAGTCTTCCCAACGTGTCCTGGGTCTTCCCCGTGGCCTCCTACCGGTCGGACGTGCCCTAAACACCTCCCTAGGGAGGCGTTCGATGTGGAGGAGCAGCGGCCTTACTTTGAGCTCCCCCCGGATGGCAGAGCTTCTCACCCTATCTCTAAGGGAGAGCCCCGCCACCCGGCGGAGGAAACTCTTTTCGGCCGCATGTACCCGTGATCTTTTCCTTTCGGTCATAACCCAAAGCTCATGACTGTAGGTGAGGATGGGAACATAGATCGACCGGTAAATTTAAAGCTTTGCCTTCCGGCTCAGCTCCTTCTTCACCACAAGGGATCGATACAGCGTCCGCATTACTGAAGACGCCGCACCGATCCGCCTGTCGATCTCACGATCCACTCTTCCCTCACTCGTGAACAAGATTCCGAGGTACTTGAACTCCTCCACTTGGGGCAAGATCTCCACCCCAACCCGGAGATGGCACTCCACCCTTTTACGGACGAGAACCATGGACTCGGACTTGGAGGTGCTGATTCTCATCCCAGTCGCTTCACACTCGGCTGCGAACCGATCCAGTGAGAGCTGAAGATCCTGGCCAGATGAAGCCATCAGGACCACATCATCTGCAAAAAGCAGAGACCTAATCCTGCAGCCACCAAACCAGATCCCCTCAACGCCTTGACTGCGCCTAGAAATTCTGTCCATAAAAGTTATGAACAGAATCGGTGACAAAGGGCAGCCTTGGCGGAGTCCAACCCTCACTGGAAACGTGTCCGACTTACTGCCGGCAATGCGGACCAAGCTCTGGCACTGAGCATACAGGGAGCGGACTGCCACAATCAGACAATCCGATACCCCATACTCTCTGAGCACACCCCACAGGACTTCTTGGGGGACACGGTCGAATGCCTTCTCCAAGTCCACAAAACACATGTAGACTGGTTGGACTAGATCTGACCAATATAAGTCTGAGCATGAACTGATGAAGCCTACTCGAATGAGCGGCGAAACGTCTTCCAAGACAAACCAAGCAATCCAGTTGTGATTGATTGGATCTACTCGCATGTTTCAGTATTTTAACAAAATCGTTCATTTGATCTGAGTCATTCTTGGTTATTAATCAAGTACTGCGGTAGCATGTTGCCTTGGTAATCAAATCCATATTGACCTTTGCATGCAAACAAACAGGAAGTATGCATGTGTGGCATATAACTTATGGCAATGAAACACTTTGTGTGTGTTACTGTACCTCAGGGCTCAAGTCATTTATAGTTTGAACCCAGCCAATGCATGTGCACTCTTGTACTACACATAGACCCAAACCTACAGATAACCTTGAATATGTGTACTAAAACAGCTGAAAGGTTCAGTCAGGAATATTTCATTTTTCCTAAAAAACATCATATCCCTGGAATATTGTTTGAGGTAAGGATTTCCTTTTCATAACACAGCTAAAATACCTTACTTGTGATATCTCAGTGGCCACAGATGGGCTGGCAACAATAAATAAGGAACGTAAACAGCCTAAACTGACTCGGTTCTATAAAAGAGGAGCTTAACCGTCTTAACGGGCTCTCTGGGTATCGTGTTTCAGCTGCTGATGGACTAAGCACTACCAGTCTCTGCCCCCAGGCCCTGGAATCTGGTGGGAGGGGATAGGGCTGGTGGAGGGCAGCATAGGAGGTGGGGTTGGGGGCACACGGGTCAAAACAGAGAACCTTCACAGCCGCAAAATACTTTCAATTTGTTTGAGAGAACAAAACGGACTGAGCAGCGAGCGCGATGATCACATAAAGACTTCAGAATATTATCCTTGCTCCTTTTCTCTACCCTTCTATTTCCCTCTCAAGTACAGTAAGGCGAAGGACCAGAGGATCAGAGACACATCAGTGCTGCCACTTGTGAAAAACAAGGGGGTGGTAGTAGAAATTGTTAACCCTTAGCTGGCAGGTGCAGATTCTGCTGTGCTCTTTAAGAAAATGATGCTCCAGACACTAAGGTGTATTTTCCTCTCCCGACTATCACAGTGGAAGCAGCCAGTGGGAACAAAAATCCACTACAGCCTACATAAATGACACTCTGAAGGAAATCGGTACCTCAGTTTTTGATAGTAATCGTTTTGAAAGGTCGGGTGAAGACAGAATCGTACGAAAACCTAAGCATTTTTCCTCATAAGAAAGAATATACAGTAGTACCTCAACTTACAAAGTTAATTGGTTCTGTGACGGAGCTCTTAACTCAAAACACTTGGATGTAAAATCAACGTCTCTCATTGAAATTAATTGAAATCAATTTGGTGCTCAAAACTGCACAATTTTAATGTGTAACAGGCCTTTTAAAAAAGAATACAAATTATTTTAGATAATAAATACTGTGAAAAAAACATTACAATAGAATGTACTACTAACAGTACTAACAGTAGTTTTATGAAATAATGTAATATTAATGTACACCATTTGGAGAGGGAACTTCTAAAGCAGGGGCGTCAAACCCGTTTTCACTGAGGGCCACATTGCAGTTATGGTTGCCATTTTTTTTTTTTTTTTTTTTTTAATTTACAGACAGACATAGTTTTGTATTTCAATATTGTTTCTTTTGTTAATATAAGAGTCCGCTCTGCAAAAAGGTCATCCCTAGAAGCACACAGCTTATGGACAAACATGGTATAGGGCCGCTGGTAACATGAATAATTTATCAATATAAAGGTAGAGTGGTTCACCCAATGTTATTATTATACAATTGCCTATACATTTGATTGTTATGTTTTTTTGGATAAACTGTAAAAAAAAAAACTTACATTTTGCAGCTCAGTCACAATTTTACCGTAACATTTACTGTGTTTTTTAATGCCTATTACTGTCAATAGAAACACAGTATTTTTTACAGTAAAATTCTGGCAACTGAGCTGCCAGGTTTTTTTTTACTATAAAATCTATTTTAATTTTTATAGTGTACAATTTGATGGGTAACATGCTTTGAAACCATAAATATCTATCTATTATCATTATTTTAATTATTTTAACTAAAAAAATGGTGAAATGTATGATAGTATAATATTTGTTGCATTAATATATAATATTAAAAAATTTAAAATATATGTATTTTTTCTGCCAAAATGGAAAGAATGAATACATTTAGTAACAAAAGAGAAAGTACTTCATTGACGCATATTAATTTAAGGCCTTAGTTAAATGATGTGATCTGTGTCCTGAGGTAACTTTTTCTCTGTCTAATGTTTATGTTACGATTGGGTTGCGAGTTAATGCGTGGATAGTTTCCCCACTATGGAGACGGACCTCCGGAAGCAGCATTCAGGTAGGAAAATGATTTATTTTCCATAAATCGGTCAAGAATACAAACAAATATAACAAGCATGTCGATAGCACGGGAAGCTATGGTAAAGCTAAAGGAAAAGCTTAGTATTGAAACAAGAATAATCAAACGTAACTGTTGCGTGAAGCAAACAAAACAGCCAGACCAAGTATGGCGACAGGCAGGAATAAATAGCTCTCTGATTAGTGCCTGGGAGCAGGTGAGCGTCCCGACCACTAATCAGAGGCAGGGGATAATAATTAGCACCCATGGCAACCAAGAAACACAAACCCGTGTACCGAAAAACAGACCTAAGGGAATCCTAAACAAATAGAAAACATGATCCAGGCAGGGGATCATCACAGTACCCCCCACCTTAAAGGACAGATTCCATGTCCCAAGAAAAAAACCCAGAACCAGTTCAAAAGTCACGGGAGAGTGGCGGGAGGACTTGGTGGTGGGTCGCCAGGCCAAGTGTCCCCGAATCCACCGGAGACGAGTCAGGTGGCGGTGGCGAGTTGAACGCCGCTGCAGCTGGCGAGGCGGGCAACCACGGAACAGGGGCAGGTGAAAATAATCAGCACCCATGGCAAACTAGAAACACAAACCCGGGTGCTGAAACATAGAACTAAGGGAATCCTAAACATAAAGAAAACATGATCCGGCAATGGATCATCACAGTTTAGATATTAATTTAACATTCTTGGCTGGCGTTAGACTCATTATGCTTCAGTGTGGTGCAGCTGAGCAGTGATACAATCGAATTGCTTCGCCAGGTTGGCAACAGGCTCGCCATAATTTCATGAATATAATTCACTTCTTCTTCTCAGCACTGTCCTTCGCACTAGGTTCTTCCTTCGTATGGTTGGTAAAGCAAAGTTATGTCGATCTCTGGCTATAAGCTAATGCTAACAAGAAAGATCAGATGTTTTGGCTGGAATTTACGGCGTTCACTATGACATTTGCTTCGCCAACTAATGGCAGGGATGCTTGCAACTCGAATTTTTGAGGTACCACTGAAAATCTAAGTATTACTCAAAAATATTAACAATAGTTGAATAATTATACTTTTACACGCTTAAAAATGTGAAATACAGTAGTAGTACCTCAACTTACGAGCTCAATTAGTTTTTTAATTATTAACTCAAAACACCGCCAAAACACCACAATTTGAATTCGTAACATGCCTTTATAAGGGGAGCTTGCATAACTAGTGCCGCTCTGATCGCTGGTCGTTTATATTTCGCAGAACGTACTTCTACGGTATGTCCTTTAAACTGCTTTAGGTCAACAGCTTCTCCATATTTTCATGGATTAATGTCCGCCGTTTAGATATTATTTTAACGTCCTCTCTAGCACATTAGCTGGCTCTTTCTGTTTCAGCATGGTGCTGAGTCGACGAGCACCACCAAGTCAACCACACGTTTTTCCGAATATTCCTTTCTTTAATTCAGTAAATATGATTCGCTTCTTCTGAGCATCGTCCTTCACACTCACTTTTTGTGTTGGCTCTTATAAAACAAAGTTATGTCAACCTCTAGCTATAAGTTAATGCTGGTGAGTAAGACTGGATGTTTAGGGGCGGATCTTACGGTGTTCATTCTGGCAATCACAATGCCCTCTAGCGAGTGGGAGGCTTTTGACTCAAATTTATGCTCGCAAATTAGAGCATGACAAAAAGCCGAAAGACAGCTCATATCTCAAAATATCTCAGATGTCTCAAAATAAAGTACCAATGATTGTCACGCACACACTCACACACTAAGTGTGGTGAGATTATCCTCTGCATTTGACCCATCACCCTCACCCCCAGGGAAGTGAGGGGAGCAGTGAGCAGCAGCGGTGGCCGCGCCCGGAAATAATGTTTGGTGATTTAACCCCCAATTCCAACCCTTGATGCTGAGTGCCAAGCAGGGAGGTAAATACTTAACAAGGTGGATGTTTGAACATTTAAAGGCCTACTGAAACCCACTACTACCGACCACGCAGTCTGATAGTTTATATATCAATGATGAAATCTTAACATTGCAACACTAAAGTGCAATTTTAAATTTTGCGCAAAATATCCTGCTGAAAGTGTCTCGGTATGATGACGTCAGCGCGTGACGTCACGGATTGTAGAGGACATTTTGGGACAGCATGGTGGCCAGCTATTAAGTTGTCTGTTTTCATCGCAAAGTTCCACAGTATTCTGGACATCTGTGTTGGTGAATCTTTTGCAATTTGTTCAATGAACAATGGAGACAGCAAAGAAGAAAGCTGTAGGTGGGAAGCGGTGTATTGCGGACGACTGCAGCAACACAAACACAGCCGGTGTTTCATTGTTTACATTCCCGGAAGATGACAGTCAAGCTTTACCATTGGCCTGTGGAGAACTGGGACAACAGAGACTCTTACCAGGAGGACTTTGAGTTGGATATGCAGACGCGGTACCGTGAGTACGCATGCAGCTGCGGCTTCCATACATTTGATCGCTTGCCCGTACGTGCGTGTCGCTATGTGCATGTCACGTACGTAACTTTGGGGACTTTGGGGAAATATATGTGCTGTATGAACTTTGGGGAGGTGAACGGTACTTTGGGCTGTGGGATTGAGTGTGTTGTGCAGGTGTTTGAGTTGTATTGGCGGGTTATATGGACGGGAGGGGGGAGGTGTTTGTTATGCGGGATTAATTTGTGGCATATTAAATATAAGCCTGGTTGTGTTGTGGCTAATAGAGTATAAATATGTCTTGTGTTTATTTACTGTTTTAGTCATTCCCAGCTGGTCCCACCCGCCTCTCACAGCATCTTCCCTATCTGAATCGCTCCCACTGCCCTCTAGTCCTTCACTCTCACTTTCCTCATCCACAAATCTTTCGTCCTCGCTCAAATTAATGGGGAAATCATCGCTTTCTTGGTCCGAATCGCTCTCGCTGCTGGTGGCCATGATTGTAAACAATGTGCAGATGTGAGGAGCTCCACAACCTGTGACGTCACGCTACTCGTCTGTTACTTCCGGTACAGGCAAGGCTTTTTTATCAGCGATCAAAAGTTGCGAACTTTATCGTCGATGTTCTCTACTACATCCTTTCAGCAAAAATATGGCAATATCGCGAAATGATCAAGTATGACACATAGAATGGACCTGCTATCCCCGTTTAAATAAGAAAATTGCATTTCAGTAGGCCTTTAACATCACCTTTACCTTTGTTGAAGACACTTGTCTTCTTTTTGTAGTTCTTTTTTTTTTTTTTTCAGTCTTTAAGAGTGCTGTCGCCCGGAACTTTCTTTGGCCCCATTGGGGGTTATTTTGAAGTCAGTCAAATGACAAAAAAAAAAAAAAAACACACAGACACAGTTAACAACACGTGGGATTTTTTGTTTGGGTACTGCATTCCGTGGACATTTATTATCATTATTTGAGAAATTACAGGTGTTGTGCACTAAAGAACCACATATATTTCCCTAATGCAGGGGTCGGGAACCTTTTTAACTGAGAGAGTCATGAAAGCCAAATATTTTGAAAATGTATTTCCGTGAGAGTCATATAATATTTTTTAACACTGAACACAACTAAATGTGTGCATTTTTAAGTAAGACCAACATTTTTAGAGTATAATAAGTCTCTTATTCTTTTTCATAAGATTGTTATTCTGAAGCTAACCAATAATAAATAAAATACTTCTTGCCATTTATGCCACTTCTTGAACAGGTGCGGTAGAAAACGGATGGGTGGATTAAAATGCATGAGAAGGTTTTATATTTTGAATGTTATTTTTAACACTGTGAGATTTACCTGAGGGCCAGATGCAGTCATCAAAAGAGCCACATCTGGCTCGAGAGCCATAGGTTCCCTACCCCTGCCCTAATGCTTCATCGTTGCTACAAGCACACTTCCTTGTGTTGGACAGCAGAAAGCAACGTTGATGAATGAGTGGCAATGATGACAGAGACCGCTAATAGGATGTCTTGTCTGGGAGCAAGTTTGAAAAGGTCAAGGCGAACTTATTTCCAACAAAACGTTGAGTCATACAAAAGATGCAATTAGGTTGAGGTCATCAATAAGTAAAGGTCCTCCTGTGTAGGCAGAGAAGAGCGACAGAAAAGTGATCCAACTGTGCCGACAGAAGCAAACGTTTAGAGATGCATAAATTATGTTCATATACAGCTGCTATTGTAAGTTAATTATCCTCGCCTCCATGGGGAAAAACATTTCTGAAAAATATTATTATCACTGTGGGACGAGGAATCACTCTATCACAAAAAAAATAAGAGTTGTAGAAATTATTGGAAACTCAAGACAGCCATGACATAATGTTCTTTACAAGTGTATGTCAACTTTTGACCACGACTGTATATACATAGACACATACACAATGTATATATAGTATATATATTTATACAGTCTGCAATGATATGGCCACTTGTCCAGGGTGTACCCCGCCTTCCACCTGAATGCAGCTGGGATAGGCTCCAGACCCCCGCAACCCCGAGATAGATAACCTGTAGAAAATTGATGGATGGATATTCATGCAGTTCTGAAGTATGTGTACTTATATAGTTATTAAATATATGTGTAATGAAAGTGAATAAGCATCTAAATAAATTTGGTATCGAAATCACTAAACTAAGTTCAGTTGGTTTTTTTTATTATTATTTATTACATTTATCTTTGCTGTTTCAGACACACTTACACAAATACAAACATAATGACAGCTTTTTTTTTTTGCCACACAGCTGAATGTTGATTCTGACGTAACAACAATATTTTGTACCAAAATAATATGTCAGTTTGCATTGATTAAAGCAAACTATAACAGACGGAACAACAACACATCACTTCAACTACTTCAACTTTAACAACCCCCCCATCAGACCCTGATGACAATGCAATACGAAGTATAAACGATAAAACATTGAATATCAAGACTATGTGAAAGTTCGACTCCTAACTTGTTTATTCCCTGACGACCTCATTAAAGTTTTGTAATAAATCGGAAATATCAAGGAGCTAAAATGTGCCAAACATGGGAAAATGTGGAGAGAGTGTTTTGCATGTCACCCATTATGCACTGTAATATATTTATATGTCCATCCATCCATTTTCTACCGCTTATTCCCTTTGGGGTCGCGGGGGGCGCTGGAGCCTATCTCAGCTACAATCGGGCGGAAGGCGGGGTACACCCTGGACAAGTCGCCACCTCATCGCAGGGCCTATATTTATATGTGTCATATCAAATTATATATATATAAGTGTTTTATTATGCACTAAGTTCAATAAGCAGGAGGTGTGTTATGTGCAACCGTGTGTTAACTGTGTCTGACGTTAGTTTTTCTGACGATATATACAAAAAAAAACGTTTATATATAGTTTTATACATACTCCAGCTCATAAACTTGCAATAAATCATGCTATTATTTCGTGAAAGTACAATTTTGCGGCCGTATTTGACGCAGTCTGCTGAAACCTTCCTATCCCATGTCAAAAAAATATTTTGCCAATAATCAGAGAGAACTTGTGACTTTTGTATGAAATATGTCAACTGTGGTGTCTAGAAGTGGGAATCTTTGGGCACCTCACGATTTAATTTCGATTACGATTCAGGAGTTACAATTCGATTAAATCGATTATTGAGGCATCTTTAATTTATGTATATGAATGCAGTTTTACATTTATTTTTGTTTCACTGAATAAGCGTTTATCACTTGCAACTAAAAAAACAAACAATTCATTTGGAATAAGAAACAGCTAAATTAATTCCCACATTATTTGAATAAATGAAAATGTCTGCAAAACTGGACAATAAGTGCCCGATAGTAAAGTAGCTGGTCGGATCTCCCGGTGAGGTGGCTTGCTACAGTCAGCCAAATTTTAGAACTGTCTGCATTAAATAAATTGATTATCGATTATTGACATTTACTAAGCGATTCTATAATTGTCCATGTATGAATTGAGATGCATCTAAAAATCGATTATTTCCCCCACCTCGAGTGGTATCTGCCTCCAATGTATTTGTAATCACTGTATGATTACAAATACATCAATTGGTCTGGAAATAGGTCTGTAAAACAAAATCTATGCACATTTTTTTTTACCAAAGAACAACCATTTCATGTAATGTAGACCACAATGAAGTGTTTTAAATGTAGCAGTAGAGGTTTTTTTTACTTGATATAAAATAATACATCACTCATGTATCATTCTAACCAATCTTTTTTGTGTGTGTACTTTTCCCTTTATTTCTTTACAATAACTCAGCTATGGTAACACTGTTAGAGGGTATGGAGTGATTTTTGGTTCAGACCATATTTTGCTTTATTCATTATTGACGTACTTCTTGCCACTTTATGTTACATATTTTTTTATGAGACTTCCAGTTTATTTTCGCATCTATTATTACACCCAAAATGTGGTTTATGTTACTCTTTCAATCTCTGTCTATTTGTATTTGTGTTTGACTTTCTCTTCTACCGAAATGCATTATCTTATCTCTACTGAGATTCAAAAATAGTCGTTTTTTGTCAAACCATCTCTTAAATGTATTGATTTCTTCTGTTATTATTTGTATTAGCTTCTGTGTGTTTTCTCCTGAACAAAAAGCAGACGTTTTCCTGGCACAAGGCACTGATCGGTGGCTCTCCAGTGTAGTTCGCAAACCTTCACTTCCCATAGGTGTCTTCTTTCCGGGTTGTTGATAAAGCCTTGTAAAAGCTTTCCACAATTTTCATGGGTGGAGCAGCCCTGTGCTGCACAACAGGACATTTTTACACGTCGAAAAAAGTAACGAGGAAGCGCCACAAACACATTGCATCAGCTCAAAGTTATAGCAGTCATGGCGCCCCGAAAGTGCCTTTTGACCAATTATTGAAAAGATGGCCATACTCTCTTTATACGCGACCCTATCTTATCCTATCCTATTCTATGTCCTGTCCTATTCAACCCTATCCTAGTCTAGCCTTCCTAATGCAACCCTGGTCGAAAATTGAACCCATGCCCTCTGCTATGAAAGGCACCAGAGATATAGTAAACATTAGTCATTAAATCATCAAAAAAGCTTCCATATTAGTGTATTGACATCATGTTCGGTGCCTTAGGACACACTTAATTAAAAAAAGTACTTAAGGTCAAATCTCTTATAATATACAATTAACTGATCAATCACGTCATAACTGAGCTCCCAATATTTTGAATGTAACAGAAACATGTCTGCGGTGTAGCTTCTTATGAACAAACAGGTTACTGTCAGCCTTAAAGGTCTACTGAAATGCAATTTTCTTATTTAAACAGGGATAGCAGGTCCATTCTATGTGTCATACTTGATCATTTCGCGATATTGCCATATTTTTGCTGAAAGGATTTAGTAGAGAACATCGACGATAAAGTTCGCAACCTTTGGTCGCTGATAAAAAAGCCTTGCCTGTACCGGAAGTAGCAGACGATATGCGTGTGATGTCACAGGTTGTGGAGCTCCTCACATCTGCACATTGTTTACAATCATGGCCACCAGCAGCGAGAGCGATTCGGACCGAGAAAGCGACGATTTCCCCATTAATTTGAGCGAGGATGAAAGATTTGTGGATGAGGAAAGTGAGAGTGAAGGAATAGAGGGCAGTGGGAGCGATTCAGATAGGGAAGATGCTGTGAGAGGCGGGTGGGACCTGATATTCAGCTGGGAATGACTAAGACAGTAAATGAACACAAGACATATATATACTCTATTAGCCACAACACAACCAGGCTTATATTTAATATGCCACAAATGAATCCTGCATACCAAACACCTCCCCCCTCCCGTCCATATAACCCGCCAATACAACTCAAACACCTGCACAACACACTCAATCCCACAGCCCAAAGTACCGTTCACCTCCCCAAAGTTCATACAGCACATATATTTCCCCAAAGTCCCCAAAGTTACGTACGTGACATGCACATAGCGACACGCACGTACGGGCAAGCGATCAAATGTTTGGAAGCCGCAGCTGCATGCGTACTCACGGTACCGTGTCTGCGTATCCAACTGAAAAGTCCTCCTGGTAAGAGTCTCTGTTGTCCCAGTTCTCCACAGGCCAATGGTAACGCTTGACTGTCATCTTTCGGGAATGTAAACAATGAAACACCGGCTGTGTTATCCGGCACAACAGTCAGGGGGTGCATTCTACGGCAGGGGTGCGTTATCTGGCACAACACCTGCCGAAATACACCGCTTCCCACCTACAGCTTTCTTCTTTGCTGTCTCCATTGTTCATTGAACAAATTGCAAAAGATTTACCAACACAGATGTCCAGTATAATGTGGAATTTTGCGATGAAAACAGACGACTTAATAAATGGCCACCATGCTGTCCTAAAATGTCCTCTACAATCCGTGACGTCACGCGCAGGCGTCATCATACCGAGACGTTTTCAGGAGGATATTTCGCGCAAAATTTAAAATTGCACTTTAGTAAGCTAACCCGGCGGTATTGGCATGTGTTGCAATGTTAAGATTTCATTATTGATATATAAACTATCAGACTGCGTGGTCGGTAGTAGTGGGTTTCAGTAGGCCTTTAATCTACACCAACAAATGCACCTAAATCAGACTCCTCACTGCCCTTCACGGTGCACAAAATGCATACTAACTTGTTTTCCACCAATCAAACATCACTGCCACACCATGTCACTTCATTAACCTCCGGAAAGACCAACATGAACGACATTACTTAGCCATAACTGTTACTGCTTGCATAACCTAGACCATTACAACAGGTAGTGATCTAATGCTATTGTCAAGAACCAATGTATTTTGCTGTTGAGGCATGTTTATAGGGGGCCTATTATGCAAAAACAACTTTTCCAACCTTATGGTACTTGCTTATGTGTATTTGGGATCCTCATAAATCCTGGAAATGTGAAATCAATCCTAGAGGAATTGCAGAGATATTAATAAAACAACTTCCTTTCTACTTTCTCCAAACGGTCCGCTTGGAATTTGTCTGTCCTGTAACATTTTTCAGAGCCGTGACGTCTGCGGAAAGCTCTATATATGGTAAAGGCTTACCCAAAGGTCTTTGCGTGAATGCGCCATTTTATTTAATGTTCTACCATTTGTAAAACGACAAAATGCCCATGCTATGACAGAAAACCGAAAATGCTCTGTTGTTGTTTGTTTTAACCAGCACAAGTCACTACACAAACTTTCAAGCTAATCTAAAGTAAGAGTGCCTTACTTTTCACTTTTATGATTCGTGGCTATGCACCTTCAACTCAGAAGAAGAGTCTCTGGGTGTGCAAAGCAGAGTCTTGTTCAGAAACCTGCGCCAGTATAAAGACGGATTTTCCAACAAGCTACTTTTAATGGTGGGCTCGGTGACTACTATTTATGGCAATGGAGAAGATAATGAAACGGTAAGTAACAACAGTAAGTTAAAAATGCGTTAAAGATATTTCTGCAATGTTAGCTTGATTAGTTGTGTAGCAAGCTTAGCCTTATAATGCAAGACAACCGCATCACAGTCCTACGGCAAAATGAAGAAAGATTTTCCTAAAAACTTTTTTCTAGATGGATTGGCCTACTGTGTTTGGAAATGGATGAGTAAGTTATATAATCAGTTATTACGTTCGCAGCAGATAGCCCTCAGCCTCTATTGTTTACAACTCGAAGTAGCCGTGCAGCGGAGCTTTTTTTTACAAGATACAGTATAAAAGAGAAAAGCCTTTTATTGTCAATATACACATGTATATGTCCAGGATTTAGCATTAGAATGTTATAGACTCGATAGAAGTATAACCTTAGTCAGCGTGTATAGTTCCAGACCTGGCGTGGCTTTGTTCCTCACATTGTTTCCTACCATGAATTGATTAACGTGGACCGCCGACTTAAACAAGTTGAAAAACGTATTCAAGTGTTACAATTTAGTGGTCAATTGTACGAAATATGTACTGTACTGTGCAATCTACTAATAAAAGTCTCAATCAATCCTTCCTTGTTGCCGACAACCAAACACAGTGAGCCACTGGTCTCACTATATCATCTGTGATGTAGTGTTATGGGGAAAGTCACTCAAAACAGATGGCTTGTGGCGGTCACAGATGTCCATAGTGCACAAAAAAAGCAATAAAGCTAAAAAAATGACAAAAAGTTAATGCCGGGCGGGGGCGAATGCTTACTGAGGGTGAGGGGGGCATGGTGAGGAGAGGTTAATTTGCATCTAACAACTCTCAAAACGAACCGTTTTTTAAAGGGAGCAAAACAATGGCTTGAAAATAAGTCTGTAAAACAAAATCTATGCATTTTTTTTAACAAAGAACAACCATTACATGTAATGTAGACCACAATGAAGTGTTTTAAAGGCCTACTGAAATGCGATTGTCTTATTTAAACGGGGATAACAGGTCCAATCTATGTGTCATACTTGATCATTTCGCGATACTGCCATATTTTTGCTGAAAGGATTTAGTAGAGAACATCTACGATAAAGTTCGCAACTTTTGGTCGCTGATAAAAAAGCCTTGCCTCTACCGGAAGTAGCAGACGATATGCGCGTGACGTCACAGGTTGTGGAGCTCCTCATTAATTTGAGCGAGGATGAAAGATTTGTGGATGAGGAAAGTGAGAGTGAAGGACTAGAGGGCAGTGGGAGCGATTCAGATAGGGAAGATGCTGTGAGAGGCGGGTGGGACCTGATATTCAGCTGGGAATGACTAAAACAGTAAATAAACACAAGACATATATATACTCTATTAGCCACAACACAACTAGGCTTATATTTAATATGCCACAAATGAATCCCGCATAACAAACAGCTCCCCCCTCCCGTTCATATAATCCGCCAATACAACTCAAACACCTGCACAACACACTCAATCCCACAGCCCAAAGTACCGTTCACCTCCCCAAAGTTCATACAGCACATATATTTCCCCAAAGTCCCCAAAGTTACGTACGTGACATGCACATAGCGACACGCACGTACGGGCAAGCGATCAAATGTTTGGAAGCCGCAGCTGCATGCGTACTCACGGTACCGAGTCTGCGTATCCAACTGAAAAGTCCTCCTGGTAAGAGTCTCTGTTGTCCCAGTTCTCCACAGGCCAATGGTAAAGCTTGACTGTCATCTTCCGGGAATGTAAACAATGAAACACCGGCTGTGTTTGTGTTGCTGCAGTCGGCCGCAATACACCGCTTCCCACCTACAGCTTTCTTCTTTGCTGTCTCCATTGTTCATTGAACAAATTGCAAAAGATTCACCAACACAGATGTCCAGAATACTGTGGAATTTTGCGATGAAAACAGACGACTTTATAGCTGGCCACCATGCTGTCCCAAAATGTCCTCTACAATCCGTGACGTCACGCGCAGGCGTCATCATACCGAGACGTTTTCAGCAGGATATTTCGCGCGAAATTTAAAATTGCACTTTAGTAAGCTAACCCGGCGGTATTGGCATGTGTGGCAATGTTAAGATTTAATTATTGATGTATAAACTATCAGGCTGTGTGGTCGGTAGTAGTGGGTTTCAGCAGGCCTTTAAATGTAGAAAAAAAAATCATGGGATGACCCCTTTAATAGTGGTCAGCAGCACATGGATGGTAATGCCAACAATGCATTCAGTGCCATAGTGTCATGTTCCTTTTACCTTAAGCCAACATGACAGAAAAATAAATTTCCTCGCCTCACATAACACACAATTTGTTTTTTTCAGCAGCGCCAGTGAGAAAGCTTGCGACAAGCCACAAATGTAGCAACATTTTCTGTTCTGTCTTGCTTGTGACTGAAACACAACACAAATAGAAGCGGCAGAAGAAAGTTAATTTGTAAATCTCATCATGTTTTTTTTCTCACTTTTTAGCTCTCCTGCAGCATCCACAAAAAAAAGCATCGTGGCCAATTATGCAAATAGCATTGTGACATTATTTAGCTCCACCCCGTGCCACAGAGAGATTTTAGTCCTGGGGGAAACACTGATTTGTCACCTGACCTCACAGATAGTATTATGCATGGATAGACAAAAACATCCTGCAGATAAACTTAAAAAAGGGTACATTACAGTTCCCCCTCCTAACAGTTTGCTTCAAATATTACAGTATCACAACCTCGCAGATTTTTTGGAGCATGTTCTACAACATTTTTGGCCTAAATTAAGCATTTTCAGGCATACATATATATAAATAAATGAACTTAACATAACAACACTATAGTAGTAGTGTCCACTCGATGAGACCAAACCAATCAGAGCAAACTTTTCAGTATTGTGGCCAAATATTGGCAGATCGAACAGATTACTGAAAAAAAAACACAACACATCACTTCAAAAAGTACCACACATATTGACTGACATTAGACTCTAAAAATAAATTATGCATGGCCTTTGGTATATGGTTTGCTGAACATGTAAAGCAAGCTATTGTAAACATTTGATTCATGATTAATTCTGAATAATGAGCTTCAGCAGATACAAAACCCAAAACCAGTGGAGTAAGCATGTTGTTTAAATCGTAAATAAAAACAGAATACAATGATTTGCTAATCCTTTTCAACCTATATTCAGTTGAATAGACTGCAAAGACAAGATACTTAATGTTCAAACTGGAAAACTGTGTTAGTTTTTTCAAATATTAGCTCATTTAGAATTTGATGCCTGCAACATGTTTCAAAAAAGGTGGCACAAGCGGAAGAAAAGACTGAGAAAGTTGAGGAATGCTCATCAAATACTTATTTGGAACATCCCACAGGTGAACAGGCTAATTGGGAACAGGTGGGTGCCATGATTGGGTATAAAAGCAGCTTCCATGAAATGCTCAGTCATTCACAAACAAGGATGGGGCGAGGGTCACCACTTTGTGAACATGCGTGGCCAAATTGTCGAACAGTTTAAGAACAACAATTTTCAACAAGCTATTGCAAAGATTTTTAGGGATTTCACCATCTACGGTCCGTAATATCATCAAAATGTTCAGAGAATCTGGAGAGGCAAAGCCTGTGACCTTTGATCCCTCAAGCGGTACTGCATCAAAAAGCGACATCAGTGTGTAAAGGATATCACCTCATGGGCTCAGGAACACTTCAGAAACCCACTGTCAGTAACTACAGTTGGTCGCTACATCTGTAAGTGCAAGTTAAAACTCTCCTATGCAAAGCGAAAGCCATTTATTAACAACACCCAGAAACGCTGCCGGCTTTGCTGGGCCCGAGCTCATCTAAGATGGACTGATGCGAAATGGACAAGTGTTCTGTGGTCTGATGAGTCCACATTTCAAATAGTTTTCGGAAACTGTGGATGTCGTGTGCTCTGGATCAAAGAGGAAAATAACCATCTGGATTGTTATAGGCGCAAAGTTGAAAAGCCAGCATCTGTGATGGTATGGGTGTGTATTAGTGCCCAAGACATGGGGAACTTACACATCTGTGAAGGCACCATTAATGCTGAAAGGTACATACAGGTTTTGAATCAACATATGTTGCCATCCAAGCAACGTTATCATGGACGCCCCTGCTTATTTCACGTGTTACAACAGCGTGGCTTCGTAGTAAAAGAGTGCGGGCGGGTACGAGACTGGCCTGCCTGTCTCCCATTGAAAATGTGTGGCGCATTATGAAGCGTAAAATACGACAACGGAGACCCAGGACTGTTGAACAACTTAAGCTGTACATCAAGCAAGAATGGGAAAGAAAAAAAAGAAAAGAATGGGAAATAATTCCACCTGAAAAGCTTCAAAAATTGGTCTCCTCAGTTCCCAAATGTTTACTGAGTGTTGTTAAAAGGAAAGGCCATGTAACACAGTGGTAAATATGCCCCTGTGCCAACTTTTTTGCAACGTGTTGCTGCCATTAAATTCTAAGTTAATGATTATTTGCAAAAAAAAATAGTGTTTCTCAGTTCAAACATTAAATATCTTGTCTTTGCAGTTTATTCAATTGAATATAAGTTGAAAAGGATTTGCAAATCATTGTATTCTGTTTTTATTTATGAATTACACAATGTGCCAACTTTACTGGTTTTGGGTTTTGTAGATGCGACGCTGACTGTCATCTTTTTGCTTCTTATTCGCGCTACTGAAATATTAAAGGATTCCTCTCCAAAACCGAATCTCATCTAAAAGGCAAAACGCTTCATTTCTCGAATTAACAGATTTAATTTGAAATTGAGAGATGAAAAGAACCTTATTGCTCTGATGTATCCAAAATCCCCTGACAGAGTGTGGTGTGAACCATCCAGCCGGGTCTTTCTGTGTGGCAAATATTCAATATCCTCCGGTCTTTGAATTTTGTGTGTGTGTGTGTGTGGGGGGGGGGGGGGGGGGGTTGTTGGGCTAAGGAAAGTCTGTCAAAATGAACAAAGGACGGCCCAAAAGAGAGAATTTGCCAAAGAAAAAAACAGCCCTGGCATTTACTGTGTAGAAATTGTAGATGGTTTATCAACAACTCTCACTCTACTAAAAATGGAAGCATGCATTTACGTCTTTGACTTGTGGACATCTATGGCAGAAAGATTGCATCCACAATTCATATTTAAACACACCTATCAACCTTCATGTGCGGTATTATAAGCCAATTAATGACTCGTTAACTTTCTTATCATCATCATTACATGATGTAATACGTTTGATGATGCTACTCCTTTGAGGGCTCAGGCAATATACTGTATGTGGTTAATCATAATCAGTGGGGGGGATACATCCAAGCATCGATACCAAGGGTGGTATCAGTATCAGATCAACACTGTTGTGGCAGAATTTATATTTTTGGTTGTTTTCACAAAAAACGTTCATGATATTGTGATATTCATAAATTGTTTCTGAACACAGGGAATAGGTTACTGGACGTCTTTGGGGCTAAGGACAAAGCCAAAGGTTTTTTTCTATTGTGATAATATTTTGTACTATTGATTTTATTTGTGTCTAACTATTAACGTAATAAAAGTAAATATTATGTTGTTGGTTTACTGCATTGTCTTATTAAGTTAAAAAGTTAAAGTACCAATGATAGTCACACACACACTAAGTGTGGTGAAATGTGTCCTCTGCATTTGCCCCATCCCTTTGTTCACCCCCTGGGAGGTGAGGGGAGCAGTGAGCAGCAGCGGTGGCCACGCCCGGGAATCCTTTTGGTGATTTAACCCCCAATTCCAACGCTTGATGCTGAGTACCAAGCAGGGAGGTAATGGGTCCCATTGTTATAGTCTTTGGTATGACTCGGCCGGGGATTGAACTCACGACCTACCGATCTCAGGGCGGACACTCTAACCAAGGCCAGCACTGAGCAGGCTATACAGTTGTATTTAGATTAGGTCTGTCAAAAATAACGAATTAACTCATGTGATTAATCATATAAATGATAGCAATAATCATATAATGTTATATTAAATTATATCATATTATTATATTTATGTCATATAAGCAGATCAATCCATCCATTTTCTACCGCTTATTCCCTTTTGGGGTTGCGGGGGGCGCTGGAGCCTATCTCAGCTACAATCGGGCGGAAGGCGGTGTACACCCTGGACAAGTCGCCACCTCATCAATAACACGATTTATTTTGACTGAACATGCATCTTTGCCTTCACCGCAGTTGATTACCTAAAAGGTGGCACCGGTTATGTCAGTGCAAAAATTGGAGTGAGGGGACTCCAACAGGACTTTAGATAAAACTGTTACCAGGTTTTGAACAGATAAATGACGTACATTCAATTAAAACATGTTAAAAATGTTCTTGGATGACATTCTGACAATGGTAACAGTTTGAGAATTGTACTTGTGTCCAAATTGTGTATCAGGGTCTTATTTTAAGTTGATTTAAATTAGCAAGCTAGTGATGTGATTAATCAATATTAATCCAAATTCAAAAGTGTGATTGATTTGATTTAAATGTATTTTACAGCACTCATATAGATAAACTGTTACATTGTTAAACAAAAATGTTTGTTGATATAAAAACTAGGGCTGTCAAAAAAAAAGAAGAGTTGACTCGTGTGATTAATCTAGAAAAAATATTGCATTAATCATGTATACGTGTAGATTAATCATACGATTTATTCTGACTGTACATCAGGGGTGTCAAACTCATTTTCATTGAGGGCCAAATCGCAGTAACGGCTGTGGTAATAACCTGTGATTAATCATGATTCATATAAATGCATTTGATTATTTGATTTTTTTTTATGTATAACTTGCTTTAAAATTATAAATAAAGGTGACATTTAACTATTTGTTTTTATCTCACAAAAGTAGTTTTGCAATACAGTACATAATAATATAATTGGCATGATCAGATAATATTAAAATATAAAATATGCATTTTTTTTCTGTCAAAATTGAAAGAACGAATGCATTTATTAAAACAAATAAATAAACTAAAATAAGCATTCTATTGAAACCCATTTTTTCCCGGCTTTCGCGGGCCACATAGAATGATGTGGCGGGCCAGAACTGGCCCCCCGGGCCTTGAGTTTGACACCTGTACTGTACATGCTCCTTTACCTTAGACACTATACAGGCAGTGATAAGGTCGATGCATACGTCAGTGTAAAGATAAGTGCTGAGACTCCGACTGATGTGCTTGTTGATAAATGTCATCCAAAAATAAACCCTGATTGGAATTGATAAAACTCTTGTGAAGTGAATCATAATTATATAGCGCTTTTCTCTAGTGACTCAAAGCGCTTTACATAGTGAAACACATCACCTAAGTAACTTTTGAACCAGTGTGGGTGGCACAGGAAGCAGATGGGTAAAAAAGTATCTTGCCCAAATACACAACGGCCGTGACAAGCGGGGATCGAGCCTGGAACCCTCAAGTTGCTGGCACGCCGCCCCAAGTTTTTGAAAAAATAAAGTACATATTTTAATCAAAATATTTTTTTTTAAATTTTCCTGGATGTCATTCTGACAATAGAATTACATTTGGGTCCAAAAATGTTGTTGAATACACCCTTTCTATCTCCATATCATCAATTCTTATATGACACTGTATGTTATTTTTCCTATTTCCAAAAATTATATATTTTGTTTTATTTAGGTTGATTGACAGTTTAATGGTTTGATGCCAATAAACTGTCAATCAACCTTAAAAATTATATATTTTGTTTTATTTAGGTTGATTGACAGTTTAATGGTTTGATGCCAATAAACTGTCAATCAACCTTAATAAAACAAAATATATAATTTTTGGAAATAGGAATAATAACATACAGTGTCATATAAGAATTGATGATATGGAGATAGAAAGGGTGTATTCAACAAAATGTTTGGACCCAAATGTAATTCTATTGTCAGAATGACATCCAGGAAAATTTAAAAAAAATATTTTGATTAAAATATGTACTTTATTTTTTCAAAAACTTGGGGCGGCGTGCCAGCAACTTGAGGGTTCCAGGCTCGATCCCCGCTTGTCACGGCCGTTGTCTATTTGGGCAAGATACTTTTTTACCCATCTGTGTCATATAAGAATTGATGATATGGAGATAGAAAGGGTGTATTCAACAACATTTTTGGGAATCTATATAGATGATAAATTAAATTGGAAACTGTACATAAATATACTTAAGACAAAGATGGCAAAAAATATTGCTATGTTACATAAAATCAAAAACTCCGTAAATCAAAAGGCTCTTAATATGTTATATAATTCTTTCGTACTCCCTTATCTTAATTATTGTGTTGAAATCTGGGGTAACAATTACAAAACAAACATCAACTCTATATTCTTACTTCAAAAGAAAGCGATTAGAATTGTAAATTATGCAGATTATCATGACCATACCAATGCTCTGTTTATTAAATTAAAAACATTAAAACTGCACGATCTTGTTGACCTCAACACTGCTATTGTGACGTACAAAGCTCATAACCACATGCTGCCTCGGTGTCTACAGGAGAGGTTCAAACCCAGAGATAATCCCTATGACCTCAGAGGTTCAGCTGTCTTCCAGAAAGCTAAGATAAGAACAAGCTTAAAAAGTAGATGTGTTTCTGTCAGGGGGGTTCAACTGTGGAACAGCTTGGATGATTCCTTAAAATGTTCCAGTTCCATTCACACATTTAAAAAACACTTTAAGACCAATGTCTTGGAAAAATATATCACTCTTGAATCAACACAGTAGTTAATACTATGATCAATGTTAATTAAAATACTAAATGTGGGATATAAATAATAATGGAAGTATAATTGTTTGTATATAGTATATAAAATGGTACAAAGGTTTAACACGCGTATAAGGATATTTCACATGCCTTTACTGTGTATATAATTGAACAGTGTTCGTATTGTGTATAATGTGTATTTATAATATGTTGTACAAAAGACATTTCATAATTTTCGGAAGTTCATCTTGTACTTGACATTGTTTATAGGGTTAGGCGCTATAAGTGTTCAACTTCAGCCTAAACCCTTTCGGTCTGCAACATTTTCATTTTCAATCTATGAATGTACAACTGTTTGTTTATTTTGTTGACCATTGACCGAAGAATAAACTTTACTTACAAATATTGGGTTTATTTTTAAGTTAATTTAAATTAAGCAAGCCGGTAAGAAGTTGTGATTTGTCATGATTAATTCATATTCTAAAGCAGGGATGTCAAACATGCGGCCCGTGGGCCAGATCAGGCCCGTGAACAGGTTCAATCCGGCCCGCGAGATGAGTTTTCTGAGTGTAAAATTGAGCTGCATTTTTAAATTTAAGAAACTTCTGTTCTAAATGTGTCCACTGGGTGTCACAATAGCAATTCTGTTAGCCAAGCTAAGTATGCCAAGCAAGAGGCACGTGGTAAAGCGACTCCTCCCACTCCACCCAATGTAAACCAAAAAGGAGTAAAATAAAAAATTGGTAACCCCACTTAAAATGCTGCATGATACACTGCACATTGATATAGTACTGTGAAAATGATTGTCTTCTGTGCAAATTCTAAGAAAGTGAACAGTGTGTGATTTACTGCAATACTCTCTGTCTTTTTATTTTTTTTATTTTTGGTTGGTTGAAATTGCATAGCTTTTATTTTTCTATCAAGACACGGTGATGTTGAGTAACTCAACCCTCTTGAATTTCTACCTCCGTTTGTATGGTTTGTTGAGTTAGCTCATAATTACTATTTGGAAATGACAAATGATGTAGTTGATACTATGGGTGTGGGAAAAAATCAATTCGAATTCAAATCGCCATTCTCACGTTGTACGATTCAGTATCGATTCTCATTTTTCTAAAATCGATTTTCGTTTTTTTTTTCTTTCTTTTTTTTAATTAATCAATCCAACAAAACAATACACAGCAATGCCATAACAATCCATCCATCCATTTTCATAACAATGCAATCTAATTCCAAAACCAAACCCGACCCAGCAACACTCAGAACAGCAATAAACAGAGCAATTGAGAGGAGACACAAACACGACACAGAACAATCCAAAAGTAGTGAAACAAAAATGAATATAATCAACAACAGTATCAATATTAGTAACAATTTCAACATAGCAGTGATTAAAAATCCCTCATTGACATTATCACTAGACATTTATAAAAAAAAAAAAAAAAAAATTAGAGCTGCAAGCAGCGATGGACGCGACCGACTTTGAGGGCTCATAAAATCCAAACCGGAGCAGTAATTAAAACACTTTCATCAACTTTTAATCAGAAGGGTTCAATCTCTCTCCTGTGCTAATTTGAAGCTGACACAACAAACGCGCTCAGAGGAGATAATGTTTGAAAAAAAGGTGACTGTTTTTACTCAACTTTTGTTTTGAAGGGGGAATTGTAAACTTCCTGTTAATTTTTGCTGGGGGTTGTCAGTGTATGAAATCTAGGTCTAAGTGATACCTACATAGAGGTTTTTGTTTCATGTCTCTACGACATTCCTGCTGGGAGTTAGAGGCAGTTTTGTCTGTGTTTTCTTCCTAGGGGGTGCTAGAGCGCAATTTTGAGTTTTGTGGGTTTTTTTTATTAGATCGCAATTTTCGCCAGTCCTGATGTGTGTGTCCAATTTGGTGAGTTTTGAATCATGTTAAGAGGGTCAAATTACAGCTCAAAGAGGCGGCGGTATAATAATAAAACGCTAGAAATTCAATAGGGTCCTTGGTCCATAATAAAATAAAAGAACAATAGTGTCACAGTGACTTACACTTGCATCACATCTCATAAGCTTGACAACACACTGTGTCCAATATTTTCACAAAGATAAAATAAGTCATATTTTTGGTTCATTAAATAGTTAAAAAAAATTTACATTATTGCAATCAGTTGATAAAACATTGTCCTTTACAATTATAAAAGCTTTTTACAAAAATCTACTACTCTGCTTGCATGTCAGCAGACTGGGGTAGATCCTGCTGAAATCCTATGTATTGAATGAATAGAGAATTGTTTTGAATCGGAAGAATATCGTTTTTGAATCGAGAATCGCGTTGAATCGAAAACATTGATTTATTATCGAATCGTGACCCCAAGAATCGATATTGAATCGAATCGTGGGACACCCAAAGATTCGCAGCCCTAGTTGATACATAGAATATTTTTTAATTTATGCTTTATTTTATGTTTTGTTCAATCCTCGATGGGCTGTGACATAGCGTTTAATGGTTTTGTAGATACACTGAGATTAAGTCAAAGTAGATTGTGTTCTTCATGGTGTTTTTGAAACTGCACCAATTTTTTCCTCAGATTTTTCAAGTAACTTAAAGTGTTTTGTCAAGAGGATTATTTGTGATATGCGCATTTTCAGAATGTGCTTGTTCTATTTTGGGCCAAAGTAAAACAAAGAAAACAATCTGAAGTTGCCGTAGTTGTATTTTTAAGTTATCATGCCATGATTTTCCCTGCCCGGCCCACGTGGGAATAGATTTTCTTCCACGCGGCCCCTGAGCTAAAATGAGTTTAACACCCCTGTTCTGAAGTGTGATTAATCTAACATCAACGATTAATTACTTGACAGCCCTAATTAAGATATATTGTTAATTAATATATTTGTTAAATAAGTTTATTGATGTTTTGTTTGCCTAAAATCGTTGCGTGGTTACTGGGATTGGATGTGGCAGTGTGGCTCAAATGGTAGAGTGTCTGGTCAGAAACTTGAAGAAAGAGCAAAAATGCATTTCTTTCAATATGCATCATAACAAAAAGGGTAATATTTAACAAATGGATAGATGTTGATAGTCCAACTCATGCTGACTGGTATACACAAGCTATGAAAATGATATCAGTAGAAAAAAATGCATTTAGTTTAGATAATAATGAGTCATATATTGGAATATGGGATCCATTATTTAAATTTGTTTTAACTATTAAATGGACCTAAAATATGACTTTGTTTTATCTTTGTGGAAAATATTGGACACAATGTGTTGTCAAGCTTATGAGATGCGATGCAAGTGTTTTTAAATGTTTTTATTTTATTTGTTATAAATGTCTAATGATAATGTAAATGAGGGATTTCTAATCACTGCTGTGTTGGAATTCTTATTAATATTGATACTGTTGTTGATATTATTCATTTTTGTTTGACTAGTTTTGGATTGTTTTGTGTCATGTTTGTGTGTCCTCTCTATTGCTCTGTTGATTGCTATTCTGAATGTTGCTGGGCCGAGTTTGGTTTTGGAATTGGAATTGTATTACTGTGGTATTATTGTGAATTATTTTGTTGGATTGATTAATAAGAAAATAAAAAATAAACAATTGAAGGTTCTGGTTTGAATTCAGCTTCCGCTATCCTAGTCACTGCCGTTGTGTCCTTGGGCAAGACATTTTACCCACCTTTCTCCCAGTACCACCCACATTAATGTAACTTAAAAATGGATTGTCATCCATCCATCCATTTTCTACCGCTTGCCCATTTCACAATTTAAAATGCTTTTGAGTCTCCAGAGAGAACGCGCGATATGAATACAATGAATGAACAAATAAAAGGCAAAATTCACAAAATCAAAAAAAAAAATGCACGAAATATCAGAATCAGCAATACTGGACTTGTATTTATTTGGTATCAGATCTATACTACAATTAGCTGTATCAACCCCTAAAAATGACATGGGAACAGTTTGAGACAATCACACAAAGAGTGCATGCTTTAAAGCAGGGGTGTCATAACAGATAGAACAATGTTTGTCAACACTTAAATGATTGAAACGTCTGTGAAGACACTTAAAGGAGGACAGGAATTCCATCCGTCCCTTTATTTAGCGAAATTGTTTGTCGTCCATAACCACACCAAAACAATGTGTAAAATACTTCTTTCTAGCAAAACCGGTGGTTGTCTACCGTACAAACCAAGCCAAAAGCAACTCTTTGTCATCTGTTATATCAACAGCAGCCGCTTGCTCTCTCTCTCGCTCACCTGCACCAACACATACACTATGGCAGTGGTTCTGAAATGGGGGTACGCGTACCCCTGGGGGTACTTGAAGGTATGCCAAGGGGTACGTGAGATTTTTTTTTAAATATTCTAAAAATAGCAACAATTCAAAAATCCTTTATAAATATATTTATTGAATAATACTTCAAGAAAATATGAATGTAAGTTCATAAACTGAACATCAAATCAAGTAGGCTATTCCATTCATTACAATGCAACAATGCAATATTCAGTGTTGACAGCTAGATTTTTTGTGGACATTGATGTTAAAGATTTCTTTTTTTGTGAAGAAATTTTTAGAATTAAGTTCATGAATCTATTACAATCCCCAAAGAGGGCACTTTAAGTTGATGATTACTTCTATGTGTAGAAATCTTTATTTATAATTGAATCACTTGTTTTTTTTTCAACAAGTTTTTAGTTATTTTTATATCTTTTTTTTCCAAATAGTTCAAGAAAGACCGCTACAAATGAGCAATATTTTGCACTGTTATACAATTTAATAAATCAGAAACTGATGACTTAGTGCTGTATTTTATTTCTTTATCTCTTTTTTTCAACCAAAAATGCTTTGCTCTGATTAGGGGGTACTTGAATTAGAAAAATGTTCACAGGGGGTACATCACTGAAAAAAGGTTGAGAACCACTGCACTATGGCAATTAGCCACTGGTGCGTTTACGGCCACACAAAAAGTTGGACAACTCCAACACTACACGTAAAGTGTAAATTTCAGGTGGTTTTACTATGACTCCTCAATCAGTGTGCTTATTCTACTGTCATTTGTTAAGAATGTTATTTTTTGGATATTAATCATGAAATGATGTTACAGGACTACATAATTGCTAATAAAAATAATTATTTTACGGACAGAAAGTTAATAAACACTTCATCTCATGCAACATGTGAATGTTTTAAGGGGAACTAAATGTGTGTGTGCATGCTTTAAAGCAGGGGTGTCAAACGTGAGGCCCGCGGGCCGGTTTAGGCCCGCGAACAGGTTTTATCTGGCCCGTGGAATGAGTTTGCTAAGAATAAAAGTATAAAAATCGCAATAGCAATTATTTATATATTTGTAGATGATGCTACATAGCAGTGGTTCTTAACCTGGGTTCCATCGAACCCTAGGGGTTAGGTGAGTCAGCCTCAGGGGTTCGGCGGAGCTTCCGCCACGGAGGTCAAGACGCACCCGATGTGTAAATAAAAACTTCTCCTTATCGGCGTAATACGGATACAGCAACAGCAGAAGTCACACTGGTTTGCAGGTGTGTAATTTGTTGTGAGTTTATGCACCGTGTTGGTTTTGTTCTTCGAACAAGGTGATGTTCATGCACGGTTCATTTTGTGCACCAGTATCGAGAGGAGCCAGATGATCGGTCAGGATGCCACCCGAACGCCTCCCTAGGGAGGTGTTTCAGGCACGTCCGAGCGGTACGAGGCCACGGGGAAGACCCTGGACACGTTGGGAAAACTCTCTCTCCCGGCTGGCCTGGGAATGCCTCGGGATCCCCGGGAGGACCTGGACGAAGTGGCGGCGGGGAGGGAAGTCTGGGCTTTCCTGCTTAGGCTGCTGCCCCCGCGACCCGACCTCGGATAAGCGGAAGAAGATGGATGGATGGATGGATGGATGGATAAAAAAACATATAACTTTGTCTTGAATTTGAAAAAAAAAAAAAAACATTTTATTTTTCCCTAAAGAAGGGTTTGGTGAATTCGCATATGAAACTGGTGGGGTTCGGAACCTCCAACAAGGTTAAGAACCATAGAAGCATTTCAGTCCCATCTTAAAACTCATTTGTATACTTTTGCCTTTAAATAAACCCCCTTTTTAGACCAGTTGATCTGCCGTCTCTTTTCTTTTCTTTTCTCCTCTGCCCCCCTCTCCCTTGTGGAGAGGGGCGGCACAGGTCCGGTGGCCATGGATGAAGTGCTGGCTGTCCAGAGTCGGGACCCGGGGTGGACCGCTCGCCTGTGCATCAGTTGGGGACATCTCTGCGCTTCTGACCCGTCTCCGCTCGGGATGGTTTCCTGCTGGCCCCACTATGGACTGGACTCTCACTATTATGTTAGATCCACTATGGACTGGACTCTCACAATATTATACTTGACCCACTCGACGTCCATTGCATCCGGTCTCCCCTAGAGGGGGGTGTTCTCCAAGGTTTCTCATAGTCATTCACATCGACGTCCCACTTGGTTGTGAGTTTTTCCTTGCCCTTATGTGGGCTCTGAACCGAGGATGTCGTTGTGGCTTGTGCAGCCCTTTGAGACACTTGTGATTTAGGGCTTTATAAATAAACATTGATTGATTGATTGATTGAACCACTGCTACATGGGCTGCTGCCCCCGCGACCCGACCTCGGATAAGCGGAAGAAGATGGATGGATGGATGGATGGATGGATGATGTTAGTGCACCAGTCGAGGAAAATGAGCAAACTACATAAATAACATCCTGTAATTAGACTTTTATATTATTTTTTTTATCTTGATAGATTGAAAATTAACACCAATGAGTTGACTGATAATTTATTTAGAAAGTATAAATAAGGACAAATAAAGGTAGAATACTAATAACCACAACATGTAAGTGTAAAAAAACAAAAAAAACATTATGATTTGTGCATTTTCAGAATGTGCTTGTTGTATTTTTAAACAAAGAAAACAATCTGAAGTTGTCTTTATTTTCGAGTTATCATGCCATGATTTTACCAGTCCGGAGTAGATTTTTTTCTCCATGTGGCCACAAAATGAGTTTGACAACCCTGCTTTAAAGTGTTCACATCAAAATAAACTTTGTCCACGCTTGCACGTGGTTACCGTGCATATACCCACTCACACACACACACACACACACACACACACACCAATAAAACTTTCATCATATTGCAAGACAATAAATCATATTCATCCACAACCTTGCACTTATCCCGGCTTGCAGCGTGGAGGAAGCCATGCAGACGTCCGTCCCACGTCCACACAATGATGCCACTTACCCACGAAAGCGTTCAGGAGGATCCCCAAAAAGCAAGCAGCCAGGCGACGTTGCCTGGCGGAGGCCATTTAAACGCGCGAATAATCCAGCAGGTGCGGGAAACAAGGTGAAGTTAACAGGTGAGCATCCGGGTACATGTTCGGACCTGCAGGACAACTCAACACGCTTTCGCCATTTTAGCCATCTATCAGGAATCTGTCAGCATCCCGCTTCCCCTCTCCTCCTTCTCCTCTTCATCCACCCCACTCTCTCTCCCCTCTCTCTCTCTCCCCTCTCTCTCTCTCCCCTCTCTCCTCTCTCTCTCTCTCGCTCTCTCCCTCTCTCTCTCTCTTCCTTACAGACACGCATGGAACAAAAGAGTCGGGTCGATTTGCAAAACCCTGTGTAAAAAAAAAAAAAAATACTGACACAAATTAAGTCATTAAACGCAATTCACGAAAACTCCACTAAATATCACTCCATTACGTCGCCTTTTTGTGGCCTTTTCACCGTGACACGTGTTGACGTTTGAATATACCACAAAACGCTGGCATGTTTTTGTTGTGTGCAGAAAAAAGCGACGCACGTTTTGGCATGATGATAAATAACACAACTTAAAAATATGTTTTTAATATAAAGTTGGTCTATCTAGGCATAAAAGAGGCGAAAAAAATATGTGGAAAATAATGCATTGTGTTTAAGGGTGATGGTTGAGTGAACCTGTTCGGATAAACAAGGAACTCTTCTATGAGAACAAAGCAGCGCCTCTTTAGCTGTACTGTAGCACCCTCTAGTGGGCGTTATATATATATATATATATATATATATATATATATATATATATATATATATATATATATATATATATATATATATATATATATATATATATATATATATATATATATATATATTTCTGCTATAACCCATTTGTTTCATGAATGGACATCTCAAGTAGTCCAAGTCCAAGAGTTTAAATTTGTTTTCCATTTGCTTACCCACAATTTTACTAACTGCCTGCCTTTTTTTCAAAAGATATACACACTTTTCCAAAACACCACATTAAATTGTCTTAATTCCTAAATTATTTGCAAAATGACACACTTCGGTCTAAACCAGTGGTTCTTAACCTGGGCTCGATCGAACCCTACGGGTTCGGTGAGTCGGCCTCAGGGGTTCGGCGAAGCCTCCGCCGCGGAGGTCAAGACACACCCGACTCATCGTGTAAATTACGGATATTTGAGTCTTGGGCATGACATTAAAGTGCATCCGGCAGTGGAGGCTCCTCTATGGGGTCTTAGGGCACTAGGGGGTTAATCCCTTTACTACTGTTACCCCCAAGTGGCCCTTGGCAAAGCCCTAGTACCTGACTGCCCCCTAGCCAGGGATACATTGAAGACCAGCCTTGGCGTCACTATAAACAGCGATTTTAAACTTGACAAACAAGTCAATGGCGTTTTAAAATCGTGTTTTTATCATCTTCGTCTTTTAGCAAAGGTAAAACCGTTTTTATCTTTTAACCTTTTTGAACAAGTCGTGCATGCTTTTATTTCAAGTCGCCTGGACTACTGCAATGCACTTTATGCTGGCATTAGCCAAAAAGCTCTCTCCCGGTTGCAATTAGTCCAGAATGCGGCAGCACGACTTTTAACAGGGGCCAGGAGACGCCAACATATAACCCCAATCCTTGAGAGTTTGCACTGGCTCCCTGTTCATTTTAGAATTGATTTTAAAACCTTGCTGTTTGTTTTTAAAGCTTTACATGGACTGGCACCTCAGTATATCTCGAACCTCATCCAAACTTACAATCCTGCGCGCGCTCTGAGGTCCGAGAGCCAGCTCCAGCTCGTGGTGTCCAAGACGAGACTTAAAACCAGGGGAGACAGGGCCTTCTCTGTGGTCGGCCCTAAGCTCTGGAACACTCTGCCCCTCCATGTTCGAACTGCTCCCACAGTGGAGTGTTTTAAGTCTCGTCTTAAGACCCACTTTTATTCTCTGACTTTTAACACTATGTGAGTTGTGTGGTCCTCTGTTGTCCTCTGTGTTTTTAAAATGTTGATTTCTATTTACTGTTTTAATTGGTTTTACCCTTTGAAATTGTTTTTAATCATATTTATTTTATATTGTTTTTAATTGTGTTTAATATTGTTGTGCAGCACTTTGGAAACATTTTGTTGTTTAAATGTGCTATATAAATAAAGTGGATTGGATTGGATTGAAGACCTCAACGGCGGAGCAGGCGGAAGACGGTAGATTTAAGAACTACCACAACGGCTGCGATGGCGAAAGAAGGCTGCAGCAGAAAAGGGTCCCCAATTGCGAACTGCTCAAGCGTCCTCTGCGCACAGCAAATATATGCCACGCACCAAATCAAACCCATCTGAATTCTAAACAAAAATAAACACATTTATTCAGTGTAATTTTGCAATGCAACTCTGAGTGACAGTGACAACAAGCGACCCTAACGGTGTTCGTCAACACCGTTCAATTATTGTAACGTCTATCGAGATGCTTCGAGGACAGGAATTATATCGATCACTTTATTGAGCAAAACTGTTTATATTCGGCCATAACCACACCAAAAACATGAGTAAAAAACTTCTATCTCGAAAAACTAGTCATTTTCTGCCGTACAAACCAGGCCAAAACCAACTTGTCATCTGTCACCAACACACATAGCACCAAGCCACTGGTGCGTTTATGGCCACACAAAAAGTCGGACAACTCAAACACCACACAAAGTTACACTATGACTCTTCAGTCATATGTGTGCTTATTCTATTGTCATATATTATTAATGTTAATTTATTGATATTTATCATGAAATGCTGTTACTAGAGAAAGTTACAGGATTACACACTTCATCCTATGCTTACATTTCATTGTGCAACATGAGGATGTTTAAGGGGAACTAAATGTGATCTCTGAAAATGATTTCCAAAGCAGGACCCCCACCCAGACATATTGTACAACACTAATCCATAGCTTATGAAAAACAAGATTTCTTTTATTTTCATTACAAGTGGGGCAAATCACTAATATTAGAAAATAATCTCATGAAAATGACTCCTGTCATTTGAGTGTTATAATAAAAGATTGGTTTGAGACAGGTGTGCTGCTGGAATTGCCACGTGTGATGTTGCTCACATGTGCTCCACTGAATGCTCAGGGAGTTTTTGTGTTTGCTCAGACACATGAAAAATTAGAGGGAACATTGGTCCCAAGTCCAAGAGTTTACATTTTTTTTCCATTTGCTTACCCACAATTTTACTAACTGCCTGTCTTTTTTCAAAAGATATACACACTTTTCCAAACATCACATTCAATTTACTTAATTCCTAGATTATTTGCAAAATGACACACTTCGGTCTAAACCAGTGGTTCTTAACCTGGGTTCGATCGAACCCTAGGGGTTCGGTGAGTCGGCCTCAGGGGTTCGGCGAAGCCTCCGCCTCGGAGGTCAAGACACACCCGACTCATCGTGTAAATTATGGATATTTGAGTCCTGGGCATGACATTAAAGTGCATCCGGCAGTGGAGGCTCGTCTATGGGGTCTTGGGGCACTAGGAGGTTAATCCCTTTACTACTGTTACCCCAAGTGGCCCTTGGCAAAGGCCTAGTACAGTGGTTCTTAACCTTGTTGGAGGTACCGAACCCCACCAGTTTCATATGCGCATTAACTGAACCCTTCTTTAGTAAAAAAAAAAAAAAAAAATTCAAATTCAAGAAAAAGTCATATGTTTTTTTACTGGTGCACACAATGAACCGTGCAATAACAAAACCAACACGGTGCATAAACTCACAAAAAATTACACACCTTACATACATTACCATGAATTGATATACTGTAAGTGGACCCCGACTAAAACAAGTTGAAAAAACGTATTCGGGTGTTACCATTTAGTCGTCAATTGTACGGAATATGTACTGTACTGTGTAAACTGTACTGTTTCATATAATGTATTCTCTTCCTTTGCAATCTGCTAGTAAAAGTTTAAATCGATCAATCAATCAACCTGCAAATCAGATGGAAAATTAGGGGGAACATTGTTGGGTCCATAATACACTGATAGGGAGAAGTTTTTATTTACACGATAAGTCGGATGTGTCCTTACCTCCGTGGCGGAGGCTCCGCCGAACCCCTGAGGCCGACTCACCGAACCCCTAGGGTTCGATCGAACCCAGGTTAAGAACCACTGGCCTAGTACCTGACTGCCCCCTAGCCAGGGATACGGTGAAGACCTCAACGGCGGAGCAGGCGGAAGACGGTAGATTTAAGAACTACCACAACGGCTGCGAAAAGGGTCCCCAGTCGTCTTGGACTCCGTGCCACTGGACCCTGACCCGATTCTGTCAAGGGTCGTGTGGTGACTGTCTGTGCACCAGTCTCCCCATGTAAAACAAAGTCACGTACAGGCATCCTCCATAAAGGGATACACCCCTACCAGGAAGATCGTCATACTCATTGGAGTCACCGCCGATGATATTATGGATTAACCCAAAGACTGTTCCCTCTACTTTTCCATCTGATTTGCAGGTGTGTAATTTATTGTGAGTTCATGCACTCTGTTGGTTTTGTTCTTTGAACAAGGTGATGTTCATGCATGGTTCATTTTGTGAACCAGTAAACAAAAACATTTCACTTTGTCTTGAATTTGAAAATTGTATTTTTTATTTTTCACTAAAGAAGGGTTCGGTGGATGCACATATGAAACAGGTGGGGTTCGGTACCTCCAACAAGGTTAAGAACCATTGGTCTAAACATATATATAAAGGTTTATTTGAAATAGGGACAGGTACAGAACATAGACATCTGAAATAGTTATCCAATGTATGCATCATAGTGTTTGTAGCCAAAGCTAATTTACATCACGTGTCCCCAACAACAACAACAACACAGATCCAACATCATTAAAATAGGAAAATAAAAAGAATAAGGCAAAGATGAGTCGATAATAATGATAATAGTAATAATACAGACAAAGTGCAAACTAGATAAAAGCCAATCATAATAATAACACAGACATAGTGCAGACTAGATAAAAAACAATTAGTAAAAATTAGTAAAAACTAAACATGGGAACACGATTGTTGCTCAACTAGCCACAATTGTGTTTGTTTTTTGAACGTGACAAGTGCAGGTATACTTTTCAAAGTGTCCGGTAGAGAGTTCCATAGTTGTGGTCCTTTTATTGAAAAGGCAGTCTGGGCAAAAGATGTTCTACGGAATGGAACGCAACAGTTGCCTTTTGACATTGCTTGGGTGGTAGATCTGGTACCACTTTGCAGTCTTGTAATTGCCTTGCAGAGCAATTGGGGAGCAGAGTTATCCAAGCATTTAAAAACCAGTTTGACTGTGTGTAACCAAATAAAATTGGCAAAACTTAAAATATTGTATTTGGTTAAAATTTGGCAATGATGATATCGTATACTCTTCTTGTATAGGACTTTCAAGGCGCGGTTATAAAGACACTCAATGGTCTTGATTGATGACTGGTGTGCCTGGGACCATGTAGTTAAGCCATAAGATATGTGTGAAAGAATCATATGAGCCATTCATCGAAATAAAGCAAGCATTTGTAAAAATGCAGTTTTATTTTCATCTCACTCACACATATTTCAAATGATAAGACACTATTGGAGTGAGTTACCCAGAACAGTGATAAATACAAAACACATTTGTAAAAACTCCTATTTTACTATAAGAAATCACATGTTTGGGGCATTTTGTCCAACCTTTTTAGCATATCTGATGAATGATTACTGTAACTTGACAAAATATATTGGCAAATCCATAGCAATCGTCATTGTTTACTTTGAAGTGGGCCTATACGTAAGGACCTAAAGAGAAAGTAAAAATATCCTGTAATCTTTTCAAGAAGTGCTCAATAATGATGCTGCAAACTGAAAATATGTATTTTTACCACAGTCAGGTAAAGTAACATATCACAGTAATCAACAATGACATGCAGTACAAATTAAAAATCTGAGACAAATAAAAATGTTTGAAAAAACATCTGGAGAAAAATAAAAATGATATCATAGAGTATAGGCTTCATGTGCAGACTTAGGCAACAGCAACTCTATGAAAGAACGTACTCAAAAGCCTCAGTTACTGATTCTAATCATCACCTGCCCGTCTAGCTGGATCCAGCCATAGTATCTCATCCACATCACATGTGCAAGATGGGAAGGTGAGTGTAAAGCATTGTGTGTAATATTTCGCAAAAACTGGGAAGCAGAGTCTATGCCTAATATTACACAAATCTGCACAGTGGTTTTGTTTACTGTGTGTAGACTTTTGTTAACTGTGTGAAAATGTAAAATTTAGTGTGTAAGTAATTGGAAAACACTGTAACAAAACTGGACTCAGTGGAATCAATTATATGAGGAAATCTAACACAGCAATAACATAATTTCATTTAAAAAGAAGTTAAAATACATTTTTCATAGGTACAACAAAGAGGAGGAAACAAACTATTTTAAGGGTGTAACATTTATACAAACTACATTTAATGAAATAAGTGGGTTTATTATTGTGAGTCTAAGTAAATGAAATTAGATATGTTATGTATCCTGTTAATATGTTGACAAATATCTAAGTAACTGATTATAGATTGAGTGCTGATGCAGGACAGTAAAGTTTTGCTTTTTCCTGCTCATATTCGGACACACCATGTATCTTTGTATTTTTTCCTTTGCTAACATATATATATATATATATATATATATATATATATATATATATATATATATATATATATCTATATATATATATATATATATACACACACACACACACAGTACAGGCCAAAGGTTTGGTCGCACCTTCTCACTCAATGTGTTTTCTTTATTTTCATGACTATTTACATTGTAGATTGTCACTGAAGACATCAAAACTATGAATGAACACATGTGGAGTTATGTACTTAACAAAACAAGGTGAAATAACTGAAAACATGTTTTGTATTTCTTCAAAATAGCCACCCTTTGCTCTGTTTACTGCTTTGCACACTCTTGGCATTCTCTCGGTGAACTTCAAGAAAAAAAAAAATATTTCAAGTCCTGAAATGGTTTTCACTTCACAGGTGTCATAGTTTTGATGCCTTCAGTGACATTCTACAATGTAAATAGTCATGAAAATAAAGAAAACACATTGAAAGAGAAGACTGTTGGTATGTAGATGTATGTATACATAGATATGCATACACACATACACAGTATTGGAGTATTGGGGATGCTTAATTGTTAGATAATTTGTTTGTTGAATATAAATTGGTGTTTAGAAACTGTAATTTTTTTATGTGTTTCTAATTTTTTAATATTTTTTAAAATCTTTTTCTAATTTTGAAATATATTATTTTATTTAGCATTGTTTTTATCCACACAGGACTATAACGTGATAAAGCCAAGTACTGTTAACCTCTCTTAGTGATCATAATTGACTGCAGTTGCTTCTCTTTATTTACAAAAGGGATTTGCATGACAGAACAAAGGGGAAGTCTAAGGATCTCGCTAAAGACCTAAAAAGGCGAATTGTAGATTTACAGAAGCATGTGAAAGTCTTTCAGGGACGGGCAGTGATTCTGGGTCGTCCTGTAATCGGTTGATGGTACGAGCCCCACTTCCTTTATTTCAGTCACTGCTGTTGTACCCTTGGACAAAACACTTCACCCTCGTTGCCTCCAAGGTGTTAAGTCCTTTGGGTATCTGGAAAGGCACCATATACACCGTGGTACCTCGGTTTTCCTTAGCAATCCGTTTTAAAATGACCTGTCACACATGTGGAGTTATGTACTTAACAAAACAAGGTGAAATAACTGAAAACATGTTTTGTATTTCTTCAAAATAGCCACCCTTTGCTCTGTTTACTGCTTTGCACACTCTTGGCATTCTCTCGGTGAACTTCAAGAACAAATGTTTGGACCTAATTATTAGTTCCCTCTATTTTGCTTTTTTTTCCCCCAATTCTTGTTTGTCACCGCTTCCCCTCTGGTCCAAGAGCTGTTTTCGTCACTCGTTTCCTGTTTGGCAATCAGACGACACAGCTGTCCTTGGTTGTCAATCATGAGGCTTCGTATGCCGCATCCTTTTGCTTCGTACTTAAATTTGCTACATAGTTTTCCCTATGCCTGTGCCTTGTTTCTTTGTGTGCACTTCCCTGCCACATTGTGTTTGGGGTGTTTTTCTTTATAAAGGGAATTTTACCTACTATTTGCATCCTGTCTATGCATCCAGGGGTCCAGATCAACAGGGCCACCGAAGTATTAAACCCCCACCCACAAATAAATAATATTGCAATTTCCAAAAACATTACAACAAAACAGATTTTATCGAGAATTATTATAGTTTGGGATGCAGAAAAACTATGACTAAAAATGAAAAAATGAGTGTGGAGGGGGGTGTGGTCTGCGGGCCTGCCGCGGAGCGGGGTGTGGAAGGACCAGCCTCGAAGCACAGCTGGCAGGTGATTGGATTACCCAGCTGGGGTTGATCATCCAATCACCTGCCATGCTTATCAGCGGCAGCCGGGCCGAGACACCAGGGTGGGAGTTGGAGCGAGAGAGCAAAGCAGAGACACACTAGAGAGCAAGCAGAGACACGCCGAACTGAAAAGTCCTAGCGATATATTGCTGAAAAGCAAACCATACTGGTGGTTGAGAATTATATAGAACCCACTAGAGGGCAACCTCTACAATGAGCTTTCAACATCACTTAATGCAGACACTTGTTGGCGAATACAGCAGTGAGTAGAGTGTAAGGACGAGAGAGGACAGGCAAACAGACGACAACTTCGTATTTTGCTACGACTTCTTTCTTCAATTCAATAGTGTTTCTCACCGTACTTATCAAAGTGATGGCACTTGAAACTTTTTTTCCCAATATATCACATTATTTGCAGTAGTAGCGCAGGAACTGAGCCACCAATAATTTGGAATCTTTGATTGGGCACTCGGTTCTGTGGAATGATACATGAGCGAAAGGACTAGTTTGTTAAAAAACCAGGGCAAACTTTTGGTGAATAATTTTGTCAAATCCCGAATCCTACAAGTGGTGGCCCGCAGAAAAACTGAGGTACCACTGTCTGATAGAATCCATTATTATTGATATTACTTTGAAACTATTTCTAAACAACTAAAGTAAAGGCCCAAGATCATCACATAAAACAATTGCACTTATTGAAAGTATAGTTGACTATTAGGATGTGTCAGCACTTTGCAAAGGTCAGGAAGAGAACCCAAACTGTTACCCTTTGATGAAAGGAAATGGGTTATAAAATGCTAAGGAACAACCCAGGGACCATTAAGGCTCAAGTCTCCCATAAACTACTGGAACAACAGTGTCCGTCTACAGTAACAACAGTTTTACATTACCATGGATGACCAAGAAAGAGGCCTCACACCAAAACTGTTTGGAATAAGAATAATACACAAACCATGACCATTCTGGAATGGCCACAACCTATGACCATGACCATGACCACTGATTGCATCATGGCCAATTATGCAATTAGCCTGATGATGTCATTTAGCCCCATCCCCTGCCACAGAGAGATTGTAGTACTGACCTCACAAATCTTCTTATGCATAGATGGACAAAGATATTCTGCAGATATGAACAGTCATCCCTTGCCACATCACGCTTCAAATATTGCAGCTTCACTATATATACAAAACCCAAAACCAGTGAAGTTGGCACGTTGTGTAAATCGTAATTAAAAACAGAATACAATGATTTGCAAATCCTTTTCAACTTATATTCAATTTAATACACTGCAAAGACAAGATGTTTAATGTTTGAACTGATTTTTTTGCAAATAATCATTAACTTAGAATTTAATGGCAGCAACACATTGCAAAAAAGTTGGCACAGGGCATTTTTACCACTGTGTTACATGGCCTTTCCTTTTAACAACACTCAATTAACGTTTGGAAACTGAGGAAACCAATTTGTTAAGCTTTTCAGGTGGAATTCTTTCCCATTCTTGCTTGATGTACAGCTTAAGTTGTTCAACAGTCCGCGGTCTATGTTGTGGTATTTTATGCTTCATATTGCACCACACATTTTCAATCGGAGACAGATACTAGGCAGGCAGGCCAGTCTAGTATCCGCACTCTTTTACTACGAAGCCACGCTGTTGTAACACAAGCAGATTGTGGCTTGGCCTTGTCTTGCTGAAATAAGCAGGGGCATCCATGAAAACGAAATTTGAAATGTGGACTCGTCAGACCAAAGAACACTTTTACACTTTGCATCAGTCCATCTAAGATGAGCTCGGGGCCCAGCAAAGCCGGCAGCATTACTGGGTGTTGTTGATAAATGGTTTTCGCTTTGCATAGAGTTTTAACTTGCACTTACAGATGTAGCGACCAACTGTAGTTACTGACAGTGGTTTTCTGAAGTGTTCCTGAGCCCATGTGGGGATATCCTTTACACACTGATGTCGCTTTTTGATGCAGTACCGCCTGAGGGATCAAAGGTCACGGGCATTCAAAGTTGGTTTGTCGCTTACGTGAAGCGATTTCTCCAGATTCTCTGAACCTTTTGATGATATTACGGACCATAGATGGTGAAATCCCTAAATTCCTTGCAATAGCTTGTTGAGAAATGTTGTTTAACTGTTCGACAATTTGCTAACGCATTTGTGCACAAAGTGGTGACCCTCGCCCCATCCTTGTTTGTGAGTGAAAGAGCATTTCATGGAAGATGCTCTTACACCCAATCATGGCACCCACCTGTTCCCAATCAGCCTGTTCACCTTGTTGGATGTTCCAAATAAGTGTTTGATGAGTATTCTCCAACTTTCTTAGTCTTTATTTGCCACTTGTGCCAGCTTTTTTTAAACATGTTGCAGGCATCAAATTCCAAATGAGCTAACATTTGCGAAAAATAACAAAGTTTACCAGTTCGAACATTATTATTTTATTTTTTTTGTCCTGTCCAGCTTCTCAGGCAAATTATATAGTTGATGTAGATGCCCATGTCGGCTGTTCAGATTTACTTTACAAAAGAGAAGTGTAGGATACTTCTCTTGTTGCCTTATTTGTATTTGACTTTACTAAATGTATTTATAGTATCATTTGGTGCAGCCGGGCTGGAGCAGGAGGGGATAGAAAGAGAAAAAAAGGAACACAGAGGGGGGAAATTGTGGGGACAAGAGGGGGATTAGACAGAGAGACAAAAACAACAACAGCAAACACAACAACAACAATAGAGCAACATCAGCAAATACGACATGTACAAATATGATGGTAAAAGTAATAGCAAATAAGCAGTTAGCGAAAAAAAAAAAAAAAAGAATAAAATACACAAATGACAATGAGCATTATTACACTACAGATGGAGCAATACAAATACCAATAGAAATACAGATGGAGCAATACAAATACCAATAGAAATAGCACTATTGATAATGAACAATACCAATACTTTACCTTTATTATCAACAATGCAGTTGTTCAAATGCAACAGTTCGAACATTAAATATCTTGTCTTTGTAGTCTATTCAATTGAATACACGTTGAAAAGGATTTACAAATCATTGTATTCTGTTTTTACTTACACAAAGTGCCAACTTCACTGGTTTTGGGTTTTGTATACACTTTTTAGGGATATGAATGTTGTCTATCTGTGTTGGCCCTGCGAAGAGGTGGCGACTTGTCCAGGTTATACTCCCGCCCGAAATGCAGCTGAGATAGGCTCCAGCCCCCCCCCGCTCCCCCTTAGCTACAAAAATGATTTATAAATAATAAGTCATACTATTGCAGACATTCATTTACCATGGTCAGGCCTGCAACCAATTAAAAGCAATAAACAAGGGATTACTGTGTTCAAATAGTTGCATACTGTGGGGAGGCGGGGCCGGCAGACCAACAGCGAGGCGTGCCCCGCCGGGGCCGACTCCGAGATGGCGGCGAGGAGGCGTGGCCGGCAGTCCGACAACGAGGTAGGGCACACCGGAGCCCGCTCCAAGATGGCGGCGAGGAGGCGTGGCCGGCAGACCCGCGTCCGAATGGACTGCAGGTGCGTGGATCGGGCAGCTGGGCACAATCAATTAATCTCCTTGAATTAATCTCCTTGAACTAAAGGGGGACAGCCGTAAAAGTGAAGGAGAACGTGGCGGAGAGAGTTGGAGAGCCAGCACTGCATGGAGAGCGAGAAGCGGTCGCTGAGCGCAAGAAGCAGAGAGCCAGACGCAGACGACGCGGCAGACTGAAAAGTGAGTCGAAGAGCGAGCAGGGAAGAGGAGCTGAAAAGCAACCTAAACTGAGGTTTATTTGAAAAAATAAACAAAGTCGCAACCCTGCTCAATTATGTCCTTCCTTGATGGTCCTGAGAACCCGCACGACGGCTTGAGTCCTTCACACATACAAATGTACTTCTGGGCCACAGTACAGTGATAACATTAGCTGTTTTGCTCGCACAGTTTCATTATAAACGCAGCTCTTTGAGAAAAAAAATATTTTTACTATTTATTATCCAAACAATACACAACAGTTTTCGGCAGTTATGTAGGATCGCATAGAATAGGCTAGACCAGTGGTTCTTAACCTGGGTTCGATTGAACCCTAGGGGTTCGGTGAGCCGGCCTCAGGGGTTCGGTGGAGCCTGCGCCGCGGAGGTCAAGACACACCCGACTCATCGTGTAAATAAAAACTTCTCCCTATCGGCGTATAATGGATACCCCCAAACAATGTTCCCTCTAATTTTCAATCTGATTTGTAGGTGTGTAATTTGTTGTGAGTTCATGCACTGTGTTGGTTTTGTTCTTTGAACAAGGTGATGTTAATGCACGGTTCATATTGTGCACCAGTAAAAAAACATATAACTTTGTCTTGAATTTGAAAAAAAATTAAATTATATTTCACTGAAGAAGGGTTCGGGGAATGCGCGTAAGAAAGTGGTGGGGTTCGGCACCTCCAACAAGGTTAAGAACCACTGGGCTAGACTTTATATATCCCATAATGGGGAAATTATGTGGTCACAGTGCAGATTCAAAAAGTCCACAAAAAAGTATTAAAAGTAGCGCAAATGTCACAAAAGTGCCACCCCAGGTTGTGCAGTTCCAAAGGCGTTTAAACCAAAAAGTGACATGAAAACAAGCGAGAAAACATTAAAGAACACAAAGAAGGATATAAAAGAGCACAGAGCTGTTGCAACCAGCTGCCACGTGGGCGGCGCCATTGTTACATGCAGGAACTGAAAGAAAAATGCAATGAAAAACTAAAAATGAGTAATAAGTAACAAATATAACATATTGCACACATTAGATTACACCACGCATGGACAAATAAACAAAAACACCATCTTAACACCCATATACACTGTGGTGGCCCCTGGAGTGTTCCATGCCATCGTCTGCTGGGGTGGAGGCAGCACGATCAGAGACAGGACCTCAATAACGTGACCAAGTGAGCTAACTCCGTCCCAGGCTGCCCAACGTCTGGTCCGTGCGGATGAGTGAGTATCCGTCCCTGAACAAGAAAAAAATACTTTAGTTGGGTAAACTAACTTTTGTAACAACATTGTGGGAAAAATAGGACTTACAGAAGAGGGTATGATGTGCAAAGAGCAAAGGACCGCATATAATATGTTCCAGAGAGGGGCATTTTTGTCCCAGAGGTACTAATTATATTGTGCACTCTTATTGCATGCTGCAAATGCTGAATATGGTTTTAAAATATGGTTATGGCATAAATATTAATGAAGCCAAAACTATCAAGCATATCACAGGGGTTGATAAAATGTCCCCACAGATTGCATAAAGGTTATTTGAAGGTTAAATATATTTTTTTTCCATACTGTATTTTGATTGGAACAGTTAAGTTGTCATTGCTTCTTCACTGCTTCATTCTAAGAAATAAAATGTATATTTGGTATCTGTACATGGGTTATACTTGTATAGCACTTTTCTACCTTCAAGGTACTCAAATCGCTTTGACAGTATTTCCACATTCACCCATTCACACACACATTCACACACTGATGGCGGGAGCTGCCATGCAAGGCGCTAACCACCACCCATCAGGAGCAAGGGGTGAAGTGTCTTGCCCAAGGACACAACGGACTTGACAAGGTGGTAGGAGGTGGGGATTGAACCCCAGTAACCAGCAACCCTCCGATTGCTGGCACGGTCACTCTACCAACTTCGCCACGCAAGTTGTAGCGAACAAGATCCACTTATTTAATGTTTGGACGTGTGCTAAACAGAAACATCACTTGACAGCTTTTTATCTCTAAGACCTCTTCCTGTCAGAATTGTGTTTAGTTCGGGGAACTAACACTACCCAAAATGTTCTACTTTAGCAACCTACATTATGTAACAATCCATCCATCCATCCATCCATCCATCTTCTTCCGCTTATCCGAGGTCGGGTCGCGGGGGCAGCAGCTTAAGCAGGGAAGCCCAGACTTCCCTCTCCCCAGCCACTTCGTCCAGCTCCTCCCGGGGGATCCCGAGGCGTTCCCAGGCCAGCCGGGAGAGATAGTCTTCCCAGCGTGTCCTGGGTCTTCCCCGTGGCCTCCTACCGGTCGGACGTGCCCGAAACACCTTCCTAGGGAGGCGTTCGGGTGGCATCCTGACCAGATGCCCGAACCACCTCATCTGGCTCCTCTCGATGTGGAGGAGCAGCGGCTTTACTTTGAGCTCCTCCCGGATGACAGAGCTTCTCACCCTATCTCTAAGGGAGAGCCCCGCCACTCGACGGAGGAAACTCATTTCGGCCGCTTGTACCCGTGATCTTGTCCTTTCGGTCATGACCCAAAGCTCATGACCATAGGTGAGGATGGGAACGTAGATCGACCGGTAAATCGAGAGCTTTGCCTTCTGGCTCAGCTCCTTCTTCACCACAACGGATCGATACAGCGTCCGCATTACTGAAGACGCCGCACTGATCCGCCTGTCGATCTCACGATCCACTCTTCCCCCACTCGTGAACAAGACTCCGAGGTACTTGAACTCCTCCACTTGGGGCAAGATCTCCTCCCCAACCCGGAGATGGCACTCCACCCTTTTCCGGGAGAGAACCATGGACTCGGACTTGGAGGTGCTGATTCCCATCCCAGTCGCTTCACACTCGGCTGCGAACCGATCCAGTGAGAGCTGAAGATCTTGGCCGGAGGAAGCCATCAGGACCACATCATCTGCAAAAAGCAGAGACCTAATCCTGCAGCCACCAAACCAGATCCCCTCAACGCCCTGACTGTGCCTAGAAATTCTGTCCATAAAGGTTATGAACAGAATCGGTGACAAAGGACAGCCTTGGCGGAGTCCAACCCTCACTGGAAACGTGTCCGACTTACTGCCGGCAATGCGGACCAAGCTCTGACACTGATTATACAGGGAGCGAACTGCCACAATAAGACAGTCCGTTACCCCATACTCTCTGAGCACTCTCCACAGGACTTCCCGGGGTACACGGTCGAATGCCTTCTCCAAGTCCACAAAGCACATGTAGACTGGTTGGGCAAACTCCCATGCACCCTCAAGGACCCTGCCGAGAGTATAGAGCTGGTCCACAGTTCCACGACCAGGACGAAAACCACACTGTTCCTCCTGAATCCGAGGTTCGACTATCCGGCGAAGCCTCCTCTCCAGTACACCTGAATAGACCTTACCGGGAAGGCTGAGGAGTGTGATCCCACGATAGTTGGAACACACCCTCCGGTTCCCCTTCTTAAAGAGAGGAACCACCACCCCGGTCTGCCAATCCAGAGGTACCGCCCCCGATGTCCACGCGATGTTGCAGAGTCTTGTCAACCAAGACAGCCCCACAACATCCAGAGCCTTAAGGAACTCCGGGCGGATCTCATCCACCCCCGGGGCCTTGCCGCCGAGGAGCTTTTTAACTACCTCGGCAACCTCAGCCCCAGAAATAGGAGAGCCCACCACAGATTCCCCAGGCCCTGCTTCCTTATAGGAAGACGTGCTGGTAGGATTGAGGAGGTCTTCGAAGTATTCCCTCCACCGATCCACAACATCCGCAGTCGAGGTCAGCAGAGCACCATCCCCACCATACACGGTGTTGACACTGCACTGCTTCCCCTTCCTGAGGCGGCGGATGGTGGTCCAGAATTGCTTCGAAGCCGTCCGGAAGTCTTTTTCCATGGCCTCCCCGAACTCCTCCCATGTCCGAGTTTTTGCCTCCGCGACCGCTGAAGCCGCACACCGCTTGGCCTGTCGGTACCTGTCTGCTGCCTCAGGAGTCCCATGAGCCAAAATAACCCGATAGGACTCCTTCTTCAGCCTGACGGCATCCCTCACCGCCGGCGTCCACCAACGGGTTCTAGGATTACCGCCACGACAGGCACCAACTACCTTGCGGCCACAGCTCCAATCGGCCGCCTCGACAATAGAGGTACGGAACATTGTCCACTCGGACTCAATGTCCAGCACCTCCCTCGTGACATGTTCAAAGTTCTTCCGGAGGTGGGAATTGAAACTCTCTCTGACAGGAGACTCTGCCAGGCGTTCCCAGCAAACCCTCACAATGCGTTTGGGCCTGCCAGGTCTGTCCGGCATCCTCCCCCACCATCGCAGTCAACTCACCACCAGGTGGTGATCGGTAGAAAGCTCCGCCCCTCTCTTCACCCGAGTGTCCAAAACATGAGGCCGCAAATCCGATGACACAACTACAAAGTCGATCATGGAACTGCGGCCTAGGGTGTCCTGGTGCCAAGTGCACATATGGACACCCTTATGTTTGAACATGGTGTTTGTTATCGACAATCTGTGACGAGCACAAAAGTCCAATAACAGAACACCACTCGGGTTCAGACCCGGGCGGCCATTCTTCCCAATCACACCTCTCCAGGTTTCACTGTCGCTGCCAACATGAGCGTTGAAGTCCCCCAGTAGAACGAGGGAATCACCCGGGGGAGCACTCTCCAGTACTCCCTCGAGTGAATCCAAAAAGGGTGGGTACTCTGAGCTGCTGTTTGGCGCGTAAACGCAAACAACAGTCAGGACCCGTCCCCCCACCCGAAGGCGGAGGGAAGCTACCCTCTCCTCCACCGGGTTGAACTCCAACGTGCAGGCTTTGAGCCGAGAGGCAACAACAATTGCCACCCCAGCCCGTCGCCTCTCACTGCCGGCAATGCCAGAGTGGAAGAGAGTCCAGCCCCTCTCAAGAGAAGTGGTTCCAGAGCCCTTGCTGTGCGTCGAAGTGAGTCCGACTATATCTAGCCGGAACTTCTCCACCTCACGCACTAGCTCAGGCTCCTTCCCCCCCAGCGAAGTGACGTTCCACGTCCCAAGAGCCAGCTTATGTAGCCGAGTATCGGACCGCCAAGTGCCCTGCCCTCGGCTGCCGCCCAGCTCACACGGCACCCGACCTCTATGGCCCCTGCTATGGGTGGTGAGCCCATTGGAGGGGGGACCCACGTTGCCTCTTCGGGCTGTGCCCGGCCGGGCCCCATGGGGACAGGCCCGGCCACCAGGCGCTCGCCATCGTGCCCCACCTCCGGGCCTGGCTCCAGAAGGGGGCCCCGGTGACCCGCGTCCGGGCGAGGGAAATCTGGGTCCTTGGTTTGTGTTCTTCATCGAGGTCTTCGAGCTGCTCTTTGTCTGATCCCTCACCTAGGACCAGTTTGCCTTGGGAGACCCTACCAGGGGGCATAGAAACCCCCGGACAACATAGCTCCTAGGATCATTGGGACACGCAAACTCCTCTACCACGGTAAGGTGGCAGCTCAGAGAGGAGCAATCCATCCCTCCATTTCCTACCGCTTAATCCCTTCGAGGTCACGGGGGGCGCTGGAGCCTATCTCAGCTACAATCGGGCGGAAGGCGCGGTACACCCTGGACAAGTCGCCAGCTCATCACAGGGCCAACACAGATAGACAGACAACATTCACACTCACATTCACACACTAGGGCCAATTTAGTGTTGTCAATCAACCTATCCCCAGGTGCATGTCTTTGGAGGTGGGAAGAAGCCAGAGTACCCGAAGGGAACCCACGCAGTCACGGGGAGAACATGCAAACTCCACACAGAAAGATCTCGTGCTGCCCTGTATGTAACAATGCATCTGGAAAATATGTATACAAATGATCATTAAAGTAATACAACATTGAGACTAACATCTTCAAATAGTAGATGAGTGGTTATCACATGTTGCCTTATTTATTTATGTGTTTTTTTTTTACTATCAGCAGTGTAGTTCAATTGCACGATAAGCACTAAATATCAAAAACATTTCTCGGTTTGATGTAATGCAGTTCGTCACCACCGCATACTACAACCATATTATTGAACATGTTGATGTGAACTAACAGTGAACAGTGACAGTTTACAACCTTTACACAGCAGCCTTCCCGCTCTGAGCATGCAAGCGCACCCCAGGTGACAAACACACGGGCAGAAAAAGGTGAAGAGAACCAGCAGCAACCAAATTACAACATCAGTATAGCTAGAAGGAAAAAACTAGGGGTGTCTCAATCCGATATCGACTTCGGATATCGGTCCGATATCAGCAAAAAAAAATTTCGGACTGTAAGTCACAGTGTTTTTCATAGTTTAACACACTACCGTAAAATATCAAATAATATTATTTAGCTCATTCACGTAAGAGACTAGACGTATAAGATTTCATCGGATTTAGCGATTAAGAGTGACAGATTGTTTGGTAAACGTATAGCATGTTCTATATGTTATAGTTATTTGAATGACTCTTACCATAATATGTTACGTTAACATACCAGGCACGTTCTCAGTTGGTTATTTAGGCCTCATCTTTCTTTTCTTTAATCCTCTTGGCCCCCTTGGAAGCACAGGGCGTCTACCATGGATCTCCACCTCACTCTCTTCTGTGCGATGGTCTTCGCTTCTTGCCAGGAGATCCCCATCTTGGTCAGTTCATCAAGAGTGGACCGCCTCCAGTTGAGTTTTGGTCTCCCTGGCTTCCTCTTGCCTTGAGGGTTATAGTCCAGGGCTTGTCTTGCTATGTTTCTCGGATCCTTCCTAAGTGTATGGCCGATCCATCCCCGCTTTCTGCTTTTGATTTCATTTTTGCGTCTCCACAGGTCTACATTTGATATCTTGTTGGGCCACCAAATCCTCAGTATGTACCTGAGACAGTTGTTAATAAACACTTGTAGTTTATGGATGATTGATTTGGTAGTTTTCCAGGTTTCACAGCCATAAAGAAGGACATATTTTACATTTGTATTGAAGATTCTGATTTTGGTGTTTCTGGAAAGCTGGGAAGAGAGCCATACAGGTCGGAGAGTTCCAAAGGCATGTCTTGCTTTGCTGATGCGCAGCTCGACATCTTTATCAGCTCCTCCATCTGTGCTGATGTTGCTTCCCAGGTAGACAAACTCGACCACATCTTCCAGGGGTGCTCCTCGATTGTGATAGGTTGATAGGATTTGGTGTTGAGCCTCATGACCTTGGTTTTCCCAGTGTTTATCCTGAGGCCTATCTGTTTACTGTGTTCATGCAATCTAGTGGTCTTGCGTTGAATGTGTGTGTGTGTTCCTGAGATCAGAGGCAGGTCATCAGCAAAATCAAGGTCTTCTAGTTGTTCAAAAGGGTTCCACTGTAATCCTGTCCTCTGGCCACACTGAAATTTCCATTGTCCAGTCGATGGAGATAAGGAAGAGGAGGGGTGCCAGTAGACAGCCTTGCCGTACTCCTGTTTTTATAAGGAGGGTGTCCGAGAGCTTACCATTTGAGATGACTTGACCTGTGAATCCATCATACATGCATTTGATGCTGTTGATCAGTTTTATTGGATTTCCATAATGTCGGAGCAGTTTCCATAGGATGTTTCTGTCTAGACTGTCGAAAGCCTTTTCGAAGTCGACAAAGTTTATGAATAGCGATGACTGCCATTCGATGCATTGTTCGACAATGCGTCATATAACGTACACTTATTCAGCCTGTTGTTCACTATTCTTTATTCATTTTAAATTGCCTTTCAAATGTCTATTCTTGGTGTTGGGTTTTATCAAATAAATTTCCCCAAAAATGCGACTTATACTCCACTTATACTTTTTTTCCTTCTTTATTGTGCATTTTCGGCCGGTGCGACTTATACTCCGGAGCGACTTATAGTCTGAAAAATACGGTAATGGATGATTTCGGCTTGCATATAAAATCTCTGATATAAGCTTCGATGCAAGCAGTCCTGCAGTGCGTTTATTTGTGCAAAGCTGGACAGCCAGTAACATTAAATGTCCTCCAAAAAGCACAAAATAATATTTAGTTTTTTTTGTATTTTAGTCAAGTCATTTACAAAAGGTAAACATGGTAGGCTATAAGCTACTAGAAGCTCGCAGCTACACAACAGCTAAGATATACATAGTAAATATCCTTAATTGAACAATAATGCAGGATAAAACAGCACCCCCCGCGACCCCAAAAGGGACAAGCGGTAGAAAATGAATCGATGGAAGTCATACTTTGCAGAAATTAATTTACCATGGTCAGGCCTGGAACCTATTAACAGCAATAAAAATGGATTACTGTGTTCAAATAGTTGCATACATATGTACTTCTGGGCCACAGTACAGTGCTAACATTAGCTGTTTTGCTCGCAGTTACATTTTGAACACAGCTCTTATATAATAATAATATGTTTACTATTTATTATCCAAACAAATACACATCAGTATTTGGCAGTTATCTAGGATCGGATTGAATAGGCTAGACTTTAAATATCCTATAATGGGGAAATTAGGTGGTCGCAGCGAAGAATTCAAAAGTCCACAAAAAACTATTAAAAGAAGCACAAAAGTCACAAAAGTGCCACCCCTGGCTGTGCAGTTCCAAAGGCGTATAAACCAAAAGGTGACATGAAAACAAGCGAGAAAACATTAAAGAACACAAAGGAGGATATAAAAGAGCACAGAGCTGCTGCAACCAGCTGCCACTTGAGCGGCGCCATTGTTACACGCAGAAACTGAAAGAAAAATGCTATGAAAAACTAAAAATGAGTAATAAATAACAAATTGCACACATTAGATTACACCATGCATGGACAAATAAACAAAGACACCATCTTAACACCCATATACACTGTGGTGGCCTCAGGAGTGTTCCATGCCGTCTGCTGGGGTGGAGGCAGCACGATCAGAGACAGGACCTGGACATACTCAATAACGTGACCAAGAGAGCTAACTCCGTCCCAGGCTGCCCACTAGCTCTTGGCCAATGTCTGGTCCGTGTGGATGAGTGAGTATCCATCCAGGGAGATAAACAATAAAACGTCACAACATGGTGACCAATTTTAGCCCAAACAAGGAAAAAAATAACTTTAGTTGGGTAAACTAACTTTTGGAACAAAGTTGTGCAAAAAAAACCCAAAAAACCGCTTACAAAGCGTTTGATGTATTGCATTGTGAAAAGAGCAAAGGACCGCATATAATATGTTTTAGAGAGGGGCATTTTTGTCCCAGAGGTACTAATGATGTTGTGCACTCTTATCGCATGATGCAAATGCTGAGTAGGATTTTAAAATATGATTATGACATAAATATTAATGAAGTCAAAACTATCAAGCATATCACAGGGATTGATAAAATGCCCCCATAGATTGCATAAAGGTTATTTGAAATGAATGACGACCATATCTTTTTTCATACTGTACTTTGATTGGAACAGTTAAGTTGCCCTTGCTTCACTGCTTCATTCTGAGAAATAAAATGTATATTTGGTATCTGTACATCAGTAGGATTTGGATTTTCACATTTGTCAATATACACACATCAAAAAACTATAGTTGCATATCACTACTGTTTTCCCAATTTTTGCTGGTGTTTTTTTTGTATGTTCCTAGGGCCATTGACAAACGAGTGACGGGCCATTGATGGCCCCTGTGCCGCACTTTGGGCACCGATGCTGTAGAAGCTCACTGTTTTTCGTGTTTGATTAAGAGGGGATGAACGTAAAAGTACTTCTTCAGCTGCCGCCTTGTTTTATCATATATTACTTCCTTTGCACATGTCAATGTTTACTTTTGTATGCATACAATAAATCAACAGACAATCTGTACTTTGGAGCAATGTCCACAGACGCTTGTATTTGGCCTGTCAGCTTTCCGTCGCAGGCAAGCGATGGTGGTCGTGGTTGAGGGAAGAGTTTTTTGATGTTGGATGCTAGAAAATGTCCGATGCGTTGCAACAATCAGGCTTAATGCATTGATGCAGCGCCATGATTTTTGTGCATGTCATACAATATAATTTTCAATATAATTAGTAAAAATATGTCATGATAGGTTAGACTTGTGTTTATTGTTTTCCTGTGTTTTGGTATTAAGTTCCTTTCCAGCACCATTTTTCTGTTCATCATTCTGATTGTCTCCACTCTCTGTTGCTTTACTCCTGCCCGAGTGCTGATTTAATTGCTCACCTGTTTCTGATTGCCAATCAGGAGACACACCTGTTTCTGATTGCTAATCAGGAGACACACCTGTTCCTGGTTGCTAATCAGGTAGTCATACAGCGACTTAAAAACTTTTTGAGACTTTTGGAGAAACACGTGCCATTCTTTAAACCTGGATTTTGCACTTGCGTATACTCTTATATCCTTTTCTGTCATGCTGTTTGAATCTTTTTTTTTTTTTATAGATTTTTCGGGTAGTGTAGTATGAAGGCTCAAATGGGACAAAATAAAACAAATAATCACATCTTTAAGTAACTTCTTAAATGTCATTAATTGCAATTTTAAATACATACAAAAATGTGTTATTAAATGTGTCATAAGTTTAATGTAAAAGTACATTTAATTATGTTTTAATTTGAGTGTGAAATAATCAATCAAATAATGAAATTATTAAATCAATCACAAGTAAATAATATAATTGAATGTTAAAATTATTACTCAAAAGATGACATGTACTTTTACATTAAATACACTGACACATTTAATAACAGTCATGTATTAAATTCCAACAATAATGACACATTTAAGTAAACTTTTAAATAATCATCCACTTTTTGTAATGAATTCTTCATAATCGATCTTTCTGTGTGGAGTGTGCATGTTCTCCCTGGGGATAGGTTGATTGTCAACACTAAATTGGCCCTGGTGTGTGAATGTGAGTGTGAATGTTGTCCTGCGATGAGGTGGCGACTTGTCCAGGGTGTACAGGGACGGTATAGCTCGGTTGGTAGAGTGGCCGTACCAGCAACTTGAGGGTTGCAGGTTCGATCCCCGCTTCTGCCATCCTAGTCACTGCCGTTGTGTCCTTGGGCAAGACACTTTACCCACCTGCTCCCAGTGCCACCCACACTGGTTTAAATGTAACTTAGATATTGGGTTTCACTATGTAAAGCGCTTTGAGTCACTTGAGAAAAAGCGCTATATAAATGTAATTCACTTCACTTCACTACTCCGCCTTCCGCCAGAATGCATCTGATTTTGGCTCCAGCACCCCCCGCGACCCCGAAAGGGACAAGCGGTAAAAAATGGATGGATGGATATATTATCACATGTGCCATTGTTTTTTTTAATTAATCAAAAGTACATGTATTTATTTAATCATTTGATTGCGAAATATACAAACGATTGAATAATTAGATCGATGATTAAATTCAAGATGAAAAAATTATTGGAATATTGAAATATTTAATTAAAACATTAAATTACTATATTTACTTTTGAATTATGTACGTATTTATAATTCATTCATGACAGATTTAAGTCATTATTTATTTGTGTTTCTTTTAACCCTTCATCGTGCAGTATAATGCTTTTTAAATGTAATTCACAAAACCAGAAAATACTATACTGATATGCATTACCGTTATTGACCGTAGGGTGGCAGTGTTGTCGCCATGGCGTTAGCCCTCTTGTGAATGCCTCGTGGTTTAATTTGGTCGTTTTTCTGAGCTCCTATGAAATTGTTTAAATAATTTATAACATGTGCAGTTACTTTAAATTGTAAACTCTCCCATGGACAGACGGGGAAGCAACCCCACCGATTTAGCCGATGAAAACACCCTTAGCCACTCCCCTTTATGAGTGCCTTCTTTGATCGGGCAACGTCAAGGAGCCATCAAGGGTTCACTTTCGCTATATCCTTCCAAATGTGTTATTATTAGCTGCTAATATAATCCTTTTTACTGGTCATTATTGAGCCTCCTCGGTGAATGGTAATGCCTCGTTCACAGGGTGGATGAAGAGTGCCACAGTGGCATCCCCCCAGCCCTCCCCCAGTCACAAGGCTGTCTGACCGAGCACGCTGTCGGCCGCAATGAGGAGAATAACGGGCAAGGCGAAAGATGAAACTTTGATCGAGCTGCAGGGCACCAACGACTCCCTCGCTGGAGGTAAGCCCGTTTTGTTTTCATCTTTCATTTTCAATTTATTCAACGTATGAGTCACGACCGTGAAAGATAATGAAACCAATATAAAGTAAACCAATCGAATAATACATTTAAGGTATTTCCGAGGTTCCTTTGGCCAGTGACTGAATGACTCCAGTTGTCATTTTAGTGCCAAAAGTGTTGCATTCAAGTGCGCTTCTTCGGCACCAGACGCATTCAATGACGTCATGTAAAGTAGGAAAGTTTACCAGACAGGAGCTTGACTTTTTTTTTGGAGTGTGTGTGTCATTCAAAGTCAAGCAGCCTGGGCGGTGTTTCCAAAACACATTAAGTAAGACAACGTTCATATGTCAGAGATAGGTTGTGTGTTTTTGTAAACTAAATAAATTTTTTTCAAAATACAGAAAACTGTGCTCACCAGGTATTCTGCTTGGTCAAAAAAATAAATAAAATGAAGAGGTCACCACCTGGATTTAAATGAGCCTTATTTTGCTAATTTCAAGGGGCTTTTAAAAATGATATTGGATCACAATGGGGCACCACACTTTATAAATGTCACATTATGTACAGGGTAAATCTGCATTCTTCTCCTTTTGGCCGAAATGCACAGATAACGCAGTCTGACCACGCCTACTCAGTTGTGATTGGTCAGGGCTCGGCTCCAGCCCATCAACACCATAGACATCTATAGACCCCGTGTGTCCGTCCACTGCTTCGCTACGTCAGAGCGACCCATATCTTATGGCAGTCAAGACCGCCTCGTCAACCAGGACAATAAGAAAGGTCGCCACCTGGATTTAAAATGAGCCTTATTTTTCTAATTTCAAGGAGCTTTTAAAAATGATATTGGATCACAGTGGGGCACCACACTTTATAAATCTCACATTATGTAAAGTGTAAATCATACTTGCCAACCCCCCCGGATTTTCCGGGAGACTCCCGAAATTCAGCGCCTCTCCCAAAAACCTCCCGGGACAAATTTTCTCCCGAAAATCTCCCGAAATTCATGCGGACCTGAGTGACGTGTCGACAGCCTGTTTTCACGTCCGCTTTCCCACAATATAAACAGCATGCCTGCCCAATCCCGTTATAACTGTAGAATGATCGAGGGCGAGTTCTTGGTTTCTTATGTGGGTTTATTGTTAAGGCAGTTTCATTAACGTCCTCCCAGCGTGGTAACAACACACAACAACAGCAGTCACGTTTTCGTCTACCGTAAAGCAGTTCGTCTGCCGTAAACAGTAATGTTGTGACACTCTTAAACAGGACAATACTGCCATCTACTGTACATGCATATGTGACAATAACATCTACGGCTTCTAGAGAGTGAAGTGCACAACTGCGCACACAACAAGGAGACGAAGCAGAATGCATCATCAGAGAGGGTGTTCAGCATGGTTAGAAAAATAGTGACAGAGAATAGAACAAGTATGGACAATTCAACCCTTAACTCAACAATGAGTAGATGAGTGTTTTGTGTGTATATGTGTAAATAAATGAACACTGAAGTTCAAGTTTTTCTCTTATTTATATATATATTATATATATATATATATATATATATATATATATATATAATATATATATATATAAATAAGAGAACAACTATATATATATATATATAAAACTATATATATATATATATATATATATATATAATAAAATAAATGTATATATAATAAAATATATATATATATATATATATATATATATATATATATATATATATATATATATATAGCTATAATTCATTGAAAGTCAAGTATTACTTATATATATATATATATGAAATACTTGACTTGGTGAATTCTAGCTGTAAATATACTCCACCCCTCTTAACCACGGCCTCAACCACCCCCCCCCCCCCCGACCACACCCCCCCATATATATATATACAGGTAAAAGCCAGTAAATTTGAATATTTTGAAAAACTTGATTTATTTCAGTAATTGCATTCAAAAGGTGTAACTTGTACATTATATTTATTCATTGCACACAGACTGATGCATTCAAATGTTTATTTCATTTAATTTTGATGATTTGAAGTGGCAACAAATGAAAATCCAAAATTCCGTGTGTCACAAAATTAGAATATTACTTAAGGCTAATACAAAAAAGGGATTTTTAGAAATGTTGGCCAACTGAAAAGTATGAAAATGAAAAATATGAGCATGTACAATACTCAATACTTGGTTGGAGCTCCTTTTGCCTCAATTACTGCGTTAATGCGGCGTGGCATGGAGTCGATGAGTTTCTGGCACTGCTCAGGTGTTATGAGAGCCCAGGTTGCTCTGATAGTGGCCTTCAACTCTTCTGCATTTTTGGGTCTGGCATTCTGCATCTTCCTTTTCACAATACCCCACAGATTTTCTATGGGGCTAAGGTCAGGGGAGTTGGCGGGCCAATTTAGAACAGAAATACCATGGTCCGTAAACCAGGCACGGGTAGATTTTGCGCTGTGTGCAGGCACCAAGTCCTGTTGGAACTTGAAATCTCCATCTCCATAGAGCAGGTCAGCAGCAGGAAGCATGAAGTGCTCTAAAACTTGCTGGTAGACGGCTGCGTTGACCCTGGATCTCAGGAAACAGAGTGGACCGACACCAGCAGATGACATGGCACCCCAAACCATCACTGATGGTGGAAACTTTACACTAGACTTCAGGCAACGTGGATCCTGTGCCTCTCCTGTCTTCCTCCAGACTCTGGGACCTCGATTTCCAAAGGAAATGCAAAATTTGCTTTCGTCAGAAAACATGACTTTGGACCACTCAGCAGCAGTCCAGCTCTTTTTTTCCTTAGCCCAGGTGAGACGCTTTTCGCGCTGTTTCTTGGTCAACAGTGGCTTGACACGAGGTATGCGGCAGTTGAAACCCATGTCTTTCAAGCGTCTCTTGGTGGTGGATCTTGAAGCACTGACTCCAGCAGCTGTCCACTCCTTCTGAATCTCCCCCACATTTTTGAATGGTTTTTTTTTCACAATCTTGACCAGGGTGCGGTGATCTCTATCGCTTGTACACTTTTTCTGACCACAGTTTTTCCTTCCCTTTGCCTCTCCATTAATGTGTTTGGACACAGAGCTCTGAGAACAGCCAGCCTCTTCAGCAATAACCTTTTGTGTCTTTCCCTCCTTGTGCAATGTGTCGATGGTTGCCTTTTGGACAGCTGTCAAATCTGAAGTCTTCCCCGTGTTTGTGTAGGCTTCAGAACTGGACTGAGAGACCATTTAAAGCCTTTTGCAGGTGTTTTGAGTTAATCAGCTGATTAGTTTGTGGCACCAGGTGTCTTCAAAATTTAACCCTTACACAATATTCTAATTTTGTGACACACGGAATTTTGGATTTTCATTTGTTGCCACTTCAAATCATCAAAATTAAATGAAATAAACATTTGAATGCATCAGTCTGTGTGCAATGAATAAATATAATGTACTAGTTACATCTTTTGAATGCAATTACTGAAATAAATCAAGTTTTTCAAAATATTCTAATTTACTGGCTTTTACCTGTGTGTGTGTGTGTGTGTGTGTGTATGTATATATATATATATATATATATATATATATATGTATATGTGTATATATATACATATATTTCACATTTAACAGTAAGCTGATAATGATAATTGTGCTGTCCAGTTGTTATATCTTGATTTCTTACACTTCTGAGTCTTATTTGCAAGTATTATATAGTTGACTTTGCATGCAGTTGCAATTCCAAGATGTTAGACGGGAGTAGTGTATAGATGACACTGTTGCCTTGTCAGGCAGTCTTTTTTTGTGCTTTAAAAAGTGTTAATACTGTAAGTATTGTACTTGGTACACACCAGCTGTGTGATTGTAACGTGCATCATAGTTGTATTTTTCATTACCAAATTTTGGAGGTTTTGAAATTGCCATGCAAAATCGCTAATGCTAATCAGCATCATGTCTATGGAAAATCCAATGCAAATTAGCATTGTGCTAGCACATTATGAAAAGTGGAGCCTTACTTTACGTTCCATCAGGCATACTTGCTTTGTTGGCATGGAAAAATGCAAACAAGATGTTTAAGTGCATGTTTGCCCACCAATGATTTGAGCCGTCCGGGACGTTATTTGCAACAAAGTTATGAAAATATGCCAGCGTTGGATTTTACGTGAGTCGATACTCAGTACTATCGCATAATTTGGTCGGAGCTTTGAAAAAATGTATTTGGTACCCTTCCCCAATCAAACCTCCTGTTAATTGTCATTGATGAGCTACAGCCTGTTCCAGCTATATAAACAACCTGTGACGATCTGTCACTTCATTTCTGTTTGTTTTCCTTGTTTTTGTATTTACTTCCTATCAGTGCTCTTATTTTGGTTTCCACTTCCTGCTTGTTCCGCTGAGCACTGTTTGTTTTCCTCACCTGCTGTTGATTGGCAGCCGGTCTACACCTGCTGCCAATCAGCATATGTTGTATTTATGCCTTGTCTCGATAACTCCTCAGTGCTCGAAGATCACACTTTATGTTGGAACCGTTTTATGCAAGACTGCTTTCTCATCTGTTGATGATAATTAAAATCATCTTACCTGCTCATCGTCTTCCTGGTTCTTGGATCTTGGGGTCACAAAAACGGCAGCCATGCGAGTTCCTAACACAACCATCCACACCTAAATTAGAGTCTCCATTTAACTTTGCTAGCATGATTTTCGACTGTGGGTAGAACCGGGAGAATGTGTTTTATATTCCACAAAGAGAACCCAATCACACTTTAGTGCAACACTGCCCTATACAACACCATATGTTTAAATGAAAAACAATATATACAAATGTTTATGAACGTAGCATACATTGCAAATGAAAATCAAACATATTAAACAGCATATTACGAAAGGTTGGGTCGTCTGTCGGTGGCATATTTATTCCACCTCTCTTACCCTACCGAGCCCATGTAATATAATCCTGTGATCGCGTTCAACACACAAGTTATTTTTAGCTGTAGTGGTTCGACCTCGTGGTTGAATTTGCCTCATTGTGTTAGCTAAAGTGTCTGGAAGTGGAAACAAAGAGCATTCAGGCTGAATCAAAATGTGTTGATTGAACCACAATTAATATCCACCTTAGCTCATTCCCAACACTAATTATTGTTTATTGACGAGTGTGTAATAAAGAGCAGTCTGTTTACCATTGGCCTGTTGCATGCTGATAGACTGTGCAATGGTTTTGTTTAGGCTCTTATCAGCGCAGTCCTTCAGCCACATTTGAGAGGAGATAAATAGGGCTGTCCTCACATTTTCTCACTCTCTGCTTTGAGAGAGCAGCTGCCCAAACATGGGTTTACAGCCCTCTAAATGAATAGAGTTAGTTTTATAAACAACGACGCACCGTAGAAGCTCTAAAGTGGAATGCAGTCCATTCTAAGTTGAACTAGGATTTCATTGACTTTTAGAAACAATATTAAACAGTTGGTCAATCTGTCGCCCTAATAACTTTTATTAACTGCATTCATCTTAACTGTCATACAGTTGCAAAAAGCCGTTCATAGTAAAACCTAAAAACAAAAGTATGTATACTTTAATGACGACTGACGGGATGTGGTGACCAGCTTGCGGAGAGAGATTACTGCTTATACTTGAAAGAGGATTTGCTTCAAGACTGAACACAGCTCACTTTGTAGCTTACATTCTGTTCTTTGTTATTATTGATGTCCACTTACTGCCACTTCAGTCGGACAGTATTGTACTGACCTGCACAGTTTGACCATTATTGCCCGCCACTCATGTCAGTAAAAGAAAAATGCCTTTTATATATAACATATTCTTATGTCAAACAAACAAAATTGCTTTATTTTTCTATTATTTACATGACAGATTGTAATTTGAGCCCTGCCCAAAGCTAAATAAAGGTCTAAGACTTAAAACTAGGGATGTAACGATATGAAAATTTAATATCATTTATTATGATTAAAATTATCACGGTTATCATTATTATCGCGGTATTGTTGAATATGCTCATAACAAATTTATTCACACTGCAATTTTTTAACCAAATAAAAATAAAAAATAACTTTCTTATACTTTCTTGGCAGAATAAATATTAAATATTTTTTAGAATTCTTCAAGGCCTACTGGAATGCGATTTTCTTATTTAAACGGGGATAGCAGGTCCATTCTATGTGTCATACTTGATCATTTCGCGATATTGCCATATTTTTGCTGAAAGGATTTAGTAGAGAACATCGACGATAAAGTTTGCAACTTTTGGTCGCAGATAAAAAAGCCTTGCCTCTACCGGAAGTAGCAGACGATATGCGCGTGACGTCACAGGTTGTGGAGCTCCTCACATCTGCACATTGTTTACAATCATGGCCACCAGCAGCGAGAGCGACTCGGACCGAGAAAGCGACGATTTCCCCATTAATTTGAGCGAGGATGAAAGATTTGTGGATGAGGAAAGTGAGAGTGAAGGACTAGAGGGCAGTGGGAGCGATTCAGATAGGGAAGATGCTGTGAGAGGCGGGTGGGACCTGATATTCAGCTGGGAATGACTAAAACAGTAAATAAACACAAGACATATATATACTCTATTAGCCACAACACAACCAGGCTTATATTTATTATGCCACAAATTAATCCCGCATAACAAACACCTCCCCCCTCCCGTCCATATAACCCGCCAATACAACTCAAACACCTGCACAATACACTCAATCCCACAGCCCAAAGTACCGTTCACCTCCCCAAAGTTCATACAGCACATACTGTATATTTCCCCAAAGTCCCCAAAGTTACGTACGTGACATGCACATAGCGGCACGCACGTACGGGCAAGCGATCAAATGTTTGGAAGCCGCAGCTGCATGCGTACTCACTGTACCGCGTCTGCGCATCCAACTCAAAGTCCTCCTGGTAAGAGTCTCTGTTGTCCCAGTTCTCCACAGGCCAATGGTAAAGCTTGACAGTCATCTTTCGGGAATGTAAACAATGAAACACCGGCTGTGTTTGTGTTGCTGCAGCCGCCCGCAATACACCGCTTCCCACCTACAGCTTTCTTCTTTGCTGTCTCCATTGTTCATTGAACAAATTGCAAAAGATTCACCAACACAAATGTCCAGAATACTGTGGAATTTTGCGATGAAAACAGACGACTTAATAGCTGGCCACCATGCTGTCCCAACATGTCCTCTACAATCCGTGACGTCACGTGCCGGCGTCATCATACCGAGATGTTTTCAGCAGGATATTTTGCGCGAAATTTAAAATTGCACTTTAGTAAGCTAACCCGGCCGTATTGGCATGTGTTGCAATGTTAAGATTTCATCATTGACATATAAACTATCAGACTGCGTGGTTGGTAGTAGTGGGTTTCAGTAGGCCTTTAAAAGTCAATTTAGTTGTTACTAAATGGTAACACCGTAGTATGAAGTATCATTTTGGAGCAGTTACATGATGTCAAAATATGAAAAACTATTAATTTACAGAAGTTATACAACGTATGGTGATACTGTCTTGACGGTTGACAGGTCACCGTCGCAAGATGGAGGACAGCTAGATTTATGTCTGCTCCACCCAACCCCTTGCTGCGACTGAGCTGAAATAAACGCGCACACCCCTTTAACAGTGACGTTGTAATGGTTATCAGCAAACCGTAAAGATTTGGATATTGGTTATAAATGGATGAATATTGAAGAAGCAGTCACCCGTTTCCATTGTCCAAGGACTTTGTCATACATGGACATGGACATTTTTTGTTGTATCTAAAGTCCCATCAGGATTTATTTTGAAGCGAAATGTGTCTCTTACCTTTGCACTGGTGTATACATTGAACTGATCACTGACCGTATAACAATCCACCTTTCAGGTAACCATCCACGGTTAAGGTAAAGAAGCATGTGCAATCAACATAAATTACGTGATTAGGGAAATCTGTATGAATACAGTAGGACGGAAATTCATATTTCCTTGTTTGTCGCGGTTTACCTGACACATAAAACGTGACAAATTTGGGGAGCGCACTATAGACCTTAGCTGCCAGATGGCAGTAGATTCTTGAATATCTTAAAATGTGTTTTGTGGTAATTCCAACTTTGACCACAGTGTCAGTTGTCATATTTTAACTTAAAAACTAATGATACAGGTGGAAACAAAAAACATGCTTTAAAACGTAGCTGTCCCTCCACAATGTTTTAGCTGCTTTTAAATTACTAATCCTTGCCTTTATGGCCACAAATAAACTATGTTTCTTAATTCTTACAAGTATCATCAATGCAGGATGATGAATAGCATGCTTTACTACACACCTTTGGGGGATACAATAGCTAACAGCAAGCTAGCACTCCTGAATGTAAACAAATGGGTGGCTCTATGCAAATATTGATTGTAACGATACCAAGCATGAGAGGCGTATATAGTCAATGCAATAATTACATCGATATTTTTTTTAATCACGGCGTGGCGCAGTGGAAGAATGGCCGTGCGCGACCCGAGGGTCCCTGGTTCAATCCCCACCTAGTACCAACCTCGTCATGTCCGTTGTGTCCTGAGCAAGACACTTCACCCTTGCTCCTGATGGGTGCTGGTTAGCGCCTTGCATGGCAGCTCCCTCCATCAGTGTGTGAATGTGTGTGTGAATGGGTAAATGTGGAAGTAGTGTCAAAGCGCTTTGAGTACCTTGAAGGTAGAAAAGCGCTATACAAGTACAACCCATTTATCATTTATTTATTTATAAAACATCTTTTGTCATTTTTGTTTTTGTTTATAAACTCAGGAAATACGTCCCTGGACACAGGAAGACTTTTAATTATGACCAATGAATGACCCTGTAACTACTTGGTATTGGATCGATACCCGAATTTATAATATCACCCAAAACCTATGTAGAGTATCCAAACAACAGAAGAATATGTGCTTCTTACATTTTAACAGAAGTGTAGATGGAACATGTTAAAACAGAAAATAACCAGATATTAACAGTAAATGAACAAGTAGAAAAATGATACACTGCAAAAAGTCAGTGTTCAAAAACAAGAAAAAAAAATTAGGGGTATTTTATTTGAACTAAGCAAAATTATCTGCCAATAGAACAAGAAAAGTTGGCTTGTCAAGACTTTCCAAAACAAGTAAAATTAGCTAACCTCAATGGACCCAAAAATACCTTAAAATAAGTATATTCTCACTAATAACAAGTGCACTTTTCTTGGTAGAAAAAAAGAGACCTTTTTGCTCAATATGTTGAAAAATATTCTTAAATTAAGTAAACGCTAGTGCCATTATCTTAAGATAATGATATGCGCTCTGCATTACATTTATTGAAACCAGCAAACTTATACTAAAAAATAATTTATTGTTCTTAATGGAAAGGCAACAAGGCAACCGCTTGTTACTCTCGGGGTCTCATAGCCGCTCAGGCAAATCATATTGTCTAAAAATGCATTTTTCCATCGACAACATGACATCATCGCGCCGAGTGCGTGCTCTTTCAGTCAATTAGTGCGCATATATACAGCCCGGACCCCGGCCAATTTTTTTTAAATTGTAATTTTGAAGAATTTATCTGAATGTGCATGAACTATCTCTGTTCAAAATTGTTTGAAATGTCACATGTTAAATGTTTGAATATTAACTGTCAGTTTACTGTACTGTGCCAACTGTACTACTATATGAGTACGTATTTTCTATTGTTTCATTGAAAATAAAACAGCAAAGTCCATTTGGCTGTCATCTGTTTTATTTATGAGACACAATTTTGTCAAAATCATGATTTTTTTTTTCATGCTTGAAATAAGAAATTATTACTTTGAAAAAGTACTTTTATACTTGTGAGTGTTGACGACACAGCTTTGCAACAGTTGATATTCTAGTTTCAAGCATGTTTTACACAATATAGGTCATCAAATCTCAGCAACAAGCTGTAATATCTTACTGAGATAATTTAGGACCAAAACCTTTAAAACAAGTAAAATACTCTAACATAAAATCTGTTTAGTGAGAAGAATTATCTTGTCAGACAGAAAATAAGCAAATATCACCCTTATTTGAGATAGTTTTTGAAGTGTAGTCCATCCTTCTGTTTACTACCGCTTGTCCCTCATAATTTTGCCAAAATAATACAATGGGAAATGACACAATATGTTACTGCATATGTCAGCAGTAGGGCTGCACCAACTGATCGATTAAAATCGATTATAAAAATAGTTGGCGATTAATCTAGTCATCGATTCGTTGGATCTATGCTATATATATAGCATAACCCTAACCCTAACCCTAACCCTAACCCTCTAACCCTAATTCTAACCCTAACCCAATTTATTAATTTTTTATAATATTTTTTTTAATTTTTTAATTTTTATTTTTTATAAACCTTTATTTATAAACTGCAACATGTACAAACAGCTGAGAAACAATAATCAAAATGAGTATGGTGCCAGTATGCTGTTTTTTTTTCCAATAAAATACTGGAAAGGATAGAAATGTAGTTTGTCTCTTTTATCCGATTATTAATCGATTAATCGAAGTAAGATTATCAAATTAATCGTTAGTTGCAGCCCTAGTCAGCAGCAAAATTAGGAGCCTTTGTTACCCGTTTGCTTACTTACTACTAGAAGAGAAGTTGTCTAGTATGTTCAGTATGTTATTTAATGCCAAAATGGTTGTTTGTTTGCAGTAAGAAACATGTTTAATGTAGCACAAGATTTTCCGTTAAAATAAAGGCAATGTTTTTAAAAAATGTTTGTGGTGCCCTTTATTGTGAAAAGTATCGAAATACATTTTGGCCAATATTTTGGTATCGGGACTGGTGTGTGCATAGCACACTATAAACCTTGCAACTCACCACGGTGTTACCGTTTACTCGGTCAGGTGAAATGTGTGGCTATTTTGTTATGGACGCTGACATGTTACTGCAATCTGCCATAGCAGCAGCTATCACCAGTCCAGAAGATGAAGACAAAACACCCAAATATTTTTACACTTGACAGCTGCGATTATAGGAGATACCAAAGACCTTGGGAAGTGCTGCGTCAAGAGAAAAGTCCCACAGTGACTCTCAGTGTGCTACTAAAGAGCATGATTGAAGTTAAAGGGGAACCACACTTTTTGGGGAATTTTGCCTATTGTTCACAATCATTATGAGAGACAAGAACACACGTCTTTTTTTTTTTTAGGATTTTAAAGATAATAAAAAACGCTTGCAAGGTGCGGCTAGTGGGAGTCATAGTTGTAGCCTTCAATGCCCTCTAAAATAACTGCAAAACCCTCCAGCAAAATATTATATACCGTATTTTTCGGAGTATAAGTCGCACCTGCCGAAAATGCATAATAAAAAAGGAAAAAAACATATATAAGTCGCACTGGAGCCCGGCCAAACTATGAAAAAAATTGCGACTTATAGTCCGAAAAATACGGTACACACTGCAAGTCTATGTAATGTAATAACAGACACAGTCATGACAATATGTAATAAGTACAAAATGTACCGTATTTTGGTCATTTTATGCACAGCTGGAACTAATTCTTTGGCACATTTGTTTCCATTTCCATAGCAGCGAACTTCCGACTTCCTGCAACAAATGTGTTCCTACTCCTTGAATCAGACACGACTGTGTTTTCTAATCATGGCAAGACTTGGTAATAGACAACGAAGACGACTGTTTTTGGACAAATGAGAATTCACAAACGTATCTTTTTTAAACTAAATATACAGAGAATGAACTGCTGCTTTTAGAAGCGAGCACGAAGGAGAGGCTGAAATGTTGGGAGCAGACAGATGTCAAGAGAGTGCGACATGGTCACGCTGCAAATCTGGAACTTTGAGCCAAACTATGCCGAATTAATGGATTGCTTACCCAAATCAACTGGAAACATCTCTGGCCAGTTGGACCAAACAGACAATTGTCCCATCGAGTGAGTCACTATACTATTGATCATATTACCGTACACCACAGTACATATGCTGTCGCGCTGTGTACGAACAAAACATGACATCTGGGCTAATACTTTACTGATACTGTAATATGATTTTTCATGTTTTTCAGTCAGTACAAACTGGTGTTCTATCAAAGTGTGTTTGTTGTGCATGACAAAATCAGACGCGTTTCGTGTTGACGTAGAAGCGAGCTTATCCAGTTAGCTTTTACAGCTAATACCGTAGAATGCCGATATGTTAGTACGCTAGAAAATTAGTTCCTCAGTGTTTGCACTTTTTTTTTTTTTTTTTCCTGGCCAGCTTCTCAGGCAAATCATATAGTTGATGTAGATGCCCAAATCGGCTGTTCAGATTTACTTTACACAATTTTTTGTATTTGACTTTATTAAATGTATTTATATTATTTGATGCAGCCGGGCCGGAGCAGGAGGAGATAGAAAGAGAAAAAAAGGAAGACAGAGGGGGAAATTGTGGGGACAAGAGGGGGATTAGACAGAGACAAAAACAACAACAGCAAACACAACAATAACAACAACAACAACAACAACAATAGAGCAACCTCAGCAAATAGGATATGTACAAATATGATGGTAAAAGTGCTAGCAAAGAAGCAGTTAGCGAAATAAATAATAATACAGAAATGACAATGAGCATTATTACACTACAAATGGAGCAATACAAATACCAATAGAAACAGCGCTATTGATAATGAACAATACCAATAATTTACCTCTATTATCAACAATACAGTTGTTCAAATGCAACAATACATATACGTAATGATAACTCGAGATACAAAAGGATGCAGAAAAATGGAGGGGAAGAAAGAGAAGCAACCTACATTAACCTTGTAGATTGTTATAGTAACAATAGGTTAAGCTTTGTCAGTGTGCCATGTGTTACCCAGTTTCCCCTAGCCTAAAGCAACAACGTTGATATATGTTTGCTGAAACGTGATTATGTGCATGAGTGTATGTATGTATATGTACTTGTATATGTACAGTATGTGTATATGTATGTTTGTACAGTGCATGTATATGTACAGTATGTGTATATGTATGTTTGTAGAACGCCGATATGTTAGTACGCTAGAAAAATAGTTCCTCAGTGTTCGCTCTTACAATAACAATGTTGCTGCAGCTTGGTTTTTATACAGGTTTCCATCCATCCATTTTCTACCGCTTGTCCCTTTTGGGGTCGCAGGTTTACGGAACGTAAATGAAGTATTGTTGACGTTTTTTGAATGCATTTTTAAAGGGATTTAGAGGTTGAATGGATTGCTTCCATTAGCCACCAATAACTTGCCAATTTTTATGTTAGAATGCGGAAAAAAAACAAAAAACTTTTGCCTTCTTGCCTTTCAAAATGATTGTGAACGATAAGCAACATTCCAAAAAAAGGGCAGTTCCCCTTCAAAAACTCATGCTTCGGTCATGCATGCAAAGTTATAGAACATTTCAAAATGCAATCTTTTGTGACTCAGTTAGATAAAAAGTATGTCTGTCCAGTCATGTACAGTATTTTCTTATTGTAGCTTTGTTAAATGTTAAATAATGATGTATCTCTCGTGAGCTGAGTGGACCGTCCATTACACCCAATGATTATTTTACTCCCTTCCTGATACATTTGTTTTGGATTCTATGCAGACGTTTTATTGGTGGACTTATTTGGATTTATGTCAAAATGTCATAAATGTAAATTTTGCTATTATCTTGAAATAAAATGTAAAAATGGTAAATTGATTATACGTGTAAAGCGCTTTTCTACCTTTTAAGGTAGTAAAAGTGTTTTGACAATATTCCCACATTCACCAATTCACACACAGGACATTTTGTGACTTGTAACTTATAATTAATAAACCTTTGACCCATTGAAAAAATGTCTCTTGTGGACCTAAAAGATTCCCCCTGCTTTCGAGCTAATCTGAGGTCTTTTTATGGATTTGTTAAAAGGAAGTCTTTAATCATGGCATATTAGCAAGCTCTATGAAATACACGCCCTTTCTTCATAGCTTTTATTGACGTATCCTTCTTCAAAGCTGATCTCCCTCTTCCTATCTGCAGCCAGATGAAGTCATCATCTCCCAGTCGGGGTAGAAACAGAGCCAAAGGGTTGCTATGGAAACTGACCCCGTAATTGTATTACCCCTGTGATAGATGCATTGTACTAAATAACACATAGCAAGCCTTTGCGTTCTTCTCACTCTCAGATACTTCATCTACTGTACATATGTTTGGTGTGATACAGCAAACCCTTGTTTATCGCTGTTAATTGGTTCCCCGGCCTGACCCTGGTAAATGAATTTCAGCAAATTTGAAATGATTAAATGTATAAAAAACTGTGGTTTTCAACATTACGAGAGCTCTGTAATAGGTTTGTAAGGTATACCGGTATTAGTATAGCACCACGATACTAATGAATCATATTCCGTACTCTACCGCCTCTGAAAAGTACCGGTCCACCACCCCATCGCCCTCCCCACCTCGTGTCATTGCTGGTTTACGAGTAGACGAGCATGTTTGACAACGCACAATCACAGAGTACTTACAAGCAGACACAGTGTGTAGACAGAAAAGGGAGAACGGACGCATTTTGGCTTAAAAACTAACGATAAAGGTGAAGCTATAACACTGAAACGCCTTCAGGAAGTGGTACTTTAAACATGGCTAGCTTTTTAGCTACTTCTTAAATCACTAATCCTTGCCTTTATGGCGACAAATAAAAGTACGTTCCTTACAAGTATCATCCCTGTAGGACCAGGAATAGCTAAACATGCTTCACTACACCCCATAGCTCACTGGCGTCACCGCTAATGACGCCGTACCTAAATGTAAAAAAATGCCATGGGTGGATCTACACCTGACATTCACTGTAATGATACCAACTACAAGACCGTATCTAGTCGATACTACTATGATTACATCGACATCAGTAAATCATTTTTTGTTTTTTCCAAATTCATATTACGTTTTTAAACTCAGGAAATATGTCCCTGGACACATGAGGACTTTGATTATGACCAATGTATGATCCTGTAACGACTTGGTATCGGATTGATACACACATTTGTGGTGTCATCCAAAACTAATGTAAACTATCAAACAACAGAAGAATAAGTGATTATTACATTTTAACAGAAGTGTAGATAGAACATGTTAAAAGAGAGTCAGCAGATATTAACAGTAAATGAACAAGTAGAATAATAATTCATTTTCTACCACTTTCCACTGGTAATGTCGACAAAATAGTAGAATGGAAAATGACACAATATGTTACTGCATACGTCAGCAGCTAAATTAGGATTCTTTGTTTGCTTACTTACTACTAAAAGACAAGTTGTCTAGTATGTTCACTATTTAGGACAAACTTGCAATAAGAAACACATGTTTAATGTACCCTAAGATTTTTTGTTCAAATAAAGCCAATAATGCAATTTTTTGTGGTGCCCTTTATACATACTTGCCAACCCTCCCGGATTTTTCGGGAGACTCCCGAAATTCAGCGCCTCTCCTGAAAACCTCCCGGGACAAATTTTCTACCGAAAATCTCCCGAAATTCAGGCGGAGCTGGAGGCCATGCGGACCTGAGAGACGTGTCTACAGCGGCCAGCCTGTTTTCACGTCCGCTTTCCCACAATATAAACAGCGTGCCTGCCCATTCACGTTATAACTGTAGAATGATCGAGGGCAAGTTCTTGGTTTCTTATGTGGGATTATTGTTAGGCAGTTTCATTAACGTCCTCCCAGCGCGGTAACAACACACAACAACAGCAGTCACGTTTTCGTCTGCCGTAAACAGCAATGTTGTGACACTCTTAAACAGGACAATACTGCCATCTACTATACATGCATATGTGACAATAACATCTAGGGCTTTTAGAGAGTGCATTGCACAACTGCTATACTATACTATATATATATATATATATATATATATATATATATATATATATATAGCTAGAATTCACTGAAAGTCAAGTATTTCATATACATATATATATATATATATATATATATATATATATATATATGTATGAAATACTTGAGTATTTCTTTATATATATATATATATATATATATATATATATATATATATATATATATATATATATATATATATATGAAATACTTGACTTGGTGAATTCTAACTGTAAATATACATATACTTTCCCCCTCTTAACCACGCCCCCAATCACGCCCCCAATCACGCCCCCTCCCCACCCGCCACCTCCCGAAATCGGAGGTCTCCAGGTTGGCAAGTATGCCTTTATATAGAAAAGTATCAAAAAGTATCAAATACATTTTGGTACCGGTACCAAAATATTGGTATCGAGACAACACTAAACTGTAGACATGAAAAACACCAACATACCTTGACACTTGTTTAATCCAACATAATGCTACCTGAGGCAAAGCCAATTAGTAGCCACTAAAATCTGTATCGCGATATATACGGCAGCCTCCTGCGATTACAGCAGTGACATGTGGTGAACTTTGCACCAGGTGAGACATTTTGGAGTTTTGTTTGTTTTGTTTAACTTAAGTTCATATTCTGTAATCATTGTTAATACAGGCTTGCACATTAAAATACCAAGAAAAAAAAGGGAGTTCTTCACTTTCATTAAAAACGTTATGATAATGAAATCATGATATGATAAATGGGACCAAACAGTACAATTAATAAAATGTATAAACTATTTGGAATGTTTCTTACCTTTCTGTATTTGTATTTAAAGCAGCACAAGCTATCCTCCATGAAACATGTGCGATGCTTTATTGAACTCATGATGTCTCGCGGGCCAAATTGAACTTGGCCCGCGGGCCAGAGTTTGGATACCACTCATTTAAACTGGAGTGCTCAACATGTCATGCACGTGCTGCACATCGTTACTCCTCTCTTTCTTGCACCCTCTACCTCTGAATAGGAGGAAGTCAAATCTGCTCCAAGTATCAGTATTACTTCCTCAGTTTAACGACTCAGTGCCAAGCTGAGGTTATTCCAGTGTGAGACAACAACTCCCGTCTAAAAATGAAACGCTTCCCAAGCGAAGTGAACACAAGAGCTGTTATTGGTGCTTAGGTTGTGAAAATTGCGGACGCCCACATCTCCTCCTTGAGTCATAGAAAACTATTAGTCGTTTTTAGTCTACTTGAAAAATATGAGTACATTGTTGAGATTCTCAGTTACAGTACTGTTGTAATTCCTACGGCGGGGCTATTTAACTGGCGGCCCAGGGTTCCGAGAATGACCAGACCGGCCTGTGAGTTCGATTAAAAAAAACCAATCAGTTAAGAGACTAACGTTTTTTCATTAGATTCCCTAAAACAATAGAGCACTGTCATACAGTATATATGATTTTTTTGTATTAGGTGCTTAAAACAGCAGCTAGCTCCTGTTGTATATGAGAGAAATTAGTGTATTTTTATGAAACCAAGCATTTGTTTTGTAACCCCCAAAAAATGTTGCTAACTAAACAAAAAAATAATTATACAACTAAATAAAAAAATATTATACATTCAACTTAATGTAAAAAAAAGTCAAAACAAAAAAAAGTTTTGATTGCAAAGTGCAATTTTTTAAAATTACGACTCAACTTCCTACCACCTCCAAAGACATGCACCTGGGGATAGGTTGATTGGCAACACTAAATTGACCCTAGTGTGTGAATGTGAGTGTGAATGTTGTCCGTCTATCTGTGTTAGCCCTGTGATGAGGTGGCGACTTGTCCAGGGTGTACCCCGCCTTCCGCCCGAATGCAGCTGAGATTGACTCCAGCACCCCCCGCAACCTCGAAAGGGATAAGCGGTAGAAAATGGATGGATGGAACTTAAATTTTGTGGGCGGGGCCTCCTCTGTACAATATGTTAGAAGTACGGCTGTCAAACGATTAAAATATTTAATCGCGATAATCGCATTTTGTTCTTAATTACCTCAAAATGAATCAGGATTATCGCAAATATACAACATTTTTCATCATTAATACGTGTGCCCCAGACAGATCATTTTCAAGTTTTAACACCATGAACAGACAATTAATTTGCTTTAATGAAATGTATTTTAAAATGTATGTTTTTATTAAACAGCTCAACACAAAAAGGACAAACATGATTTAATGACAATTACAGTTAAAAAAATGCTTACTGTGTGTTTTGTGTTTTGTATAAATACAGCATTTGTATTCCTGCTTTAGGAGCACTTGAATTCAGAGGAGGAGCTACACTTCCATGTTTAAATTAAACAGTTTTACGCATAAATAACACAAAATGTGGATTGTTGTGATCATGCTTTGATTGTCGAAGATGTTTGGTAATATTTATCCATCTATGTTCTACCGCTTGTCCCTTTTGGAGTTGCGGGGGGCTGGAGCCTGTCCCAGCTGTAATCTGTGATATCTCTACCAGAATAAATTCTTCTGATATTCTGTACATTAAATGTTGTACAAGTTAATGGTCTTCATATTTCAGCATGGCAATGTTTGAACCTTCCCTATTAATTAATCAAATATAATATTCAGCATGCTAATCATTCTGTAATTTAGGACTCGACCAGAAGATGTTATAAAATAATTTACACATTTTCCTCAACTGATGTACTAGCATTTCTGTAGATGCAAATATCACAGAACAAAACACCTCTGACAAATAGGGATGGGTACCTCTCACATTTAAATCAATACAGTATTTCTTGTATCTGGGAATCGATACCAGTACTCAACGGTACCAATTTTTGGTACTTTAGTGTGTGTTCATATGGTTAAAATGTTTTATTTGTGTAATAACTATTGCAAGTTGAAATGCAAAATAGGGCTGGGCGATATGACCTTTTTTAAATATCTCAATATTTTTAGGCCATGTCACGATACACGATATATATGTCGATATTTTGCCTTAGCCTTGAATTAACACTTGATGCATATAATCACAGTAGTATGATGATTCTATGTGTCTACATTAAAACATTCTTGTTCATACTGCATTAATATATGCTCATTTTAAACGGTCATGCAGAGAGGGAAATCACAACTCAGTCAATTGACCAAAACTGTATTTATTAAACAGTTATTAAGCAGTGGCACAAACATGTCATTTCAAAACAGAAAGTGCAAGATTGTCAGAGACATTTTAAAACAAGCTATGAGTGCACTTTTGTGCATGATGTCAGTAAGATGACATATCAAAACAACACTAAATTGAAGTGCACTTTTTGTACAGAACGCCACTACAATGGTTTAAAACAAATAAAGTGCACTTTTGTGCATGATGTCACACAAGATATTTTAATAACTATCAAATAAAAATGAGCTGCATAATAGGAAATCAAATCGCTATGTGGTAGGTTACTGCGGACGTAATCTCCTTCTGTTGTTCACTATTTTTTTCATGCGGTGTTGATCTGGAAATGGTTGCCTCGGCATTTTGTTGGTGTGGCACCGAACGGAGATGTTGACATGCGGAGTAAGCACTTTTCATTCTCTAGCGGGTGACTTTTCAAATGATGCTACTTTTTGTAGCAACGCTTTTGCCCCACACTTGACAAATTACGGTTGTCTGTTCGACATATTCCCACTTGAAGCCTAACCACCGCCAGACAATGGACCCCGTGCTGTTTTTCTTGGAATTAATTCTTCCTTCATTTGTTACCAGATTTGCACCTTCTTTCTCTCGTATTACCACTCGCACCACTCCGCTAGCACCACAGCTAACGTTACCCATGCTGCTACCTCTCTGCTCCGAGAGGGCGTATATGTATGTGACATATGTAAGAAGGTGCGCTTGCTGTCTGTGAGAAGGAGAGACAAGAAAGAGTGAAAAAAGCCCGTAGTGTAATGCCTGCAGCTAAAAGCAACTGCGTGAGAACGTATACTCGAATATCACGATATAGTCATTTTCAATATCGCACAGAGACAAACCCGCGATATATCGAGTATATCGATATAACGCCCAGCCCTAATGCAAAGCTATCATATTCTTATACAGCAGGCTTTTTACCAGGAGGAGACGTAGAAGATGTCACCGTTATCGTCACCAAATGTAACCGTCTTTCATTTCTGTTCAGCTTTTATGTCATCTTACTTACTAAATCAGTCACAGTAACAATCTAAATGTTGTTATCACTGCACCTTAACCGTAATCTGGACACGGAAGTGAAACACCACCCACCTCTTACGACGCGTGCAGCAGGCATTTGCTGCAGTGATGTCTCCTCTTCTCACGGCGAAAAATAGTCCTTTCTTGCCGGGAGAACACCTTGCCATGGCTTTGAACCTGATATTTCCATTAAGTAGCCTTTCATTTGTCCATTTCTGCTTGCTTGTGAGTCATCAGTAGCAAGTAAACTGCAGCCAAGTTACCCCCATTACGGCACCGCTCGAGGGTCAGAAAGGACGCATGTGTGTTAATCGCCCGTAAAAAAAAAGAAGGCCGTTATTGAAATTCAGACTTAACGGGTTATTATCGCGTTAACTTTGACAGCCCTTGTTAGAAGCCTTTTTATTGGTCAATCTTGGGCTTCACGGTGGAAGAGGGGTTAGTGCATCTGCCTCACAATACGAAGGTCCTGAGTAGTCTTGGGTTCAATCCCGGGCTCGGGATCTTTCTGTGTGGAGTTTGCATGTCCTCCCCGTGACTGCGTGGGTTCCCTCCGGGTACTCCGGCTTCCTCCCACCTCCAAAGACATGCACCTGGGGATAAGTTGATTGGCAACACTAAATTGGCCCTAGTGTGTGGATGTGAGTGTGAATGTTGTCTGTCTATCTGTGTTGGCCCTGCGATGAGGTGGCGACTTGTCCAGGGTGTACCCCGCCTTCCGCCCGATTGTAGCTGAGATAGGCTCCAGCGCCCCCCCCGACCCCAAAAGGGAATAAGCGGTAGAAAATGGATGGATGGGATCTCAAAGATGGTGTGGACCATTAGGGCGTGACTGCTGGCTTATTCCCCCTTCAACAGCAGACATCAGTCCATTTTCTACCGTTTGTCCGTCTCAGGGTTGCGGGGGTGGCTGGAGCCTATCCCAGCTGCATTCGGGCGGAAGACAGACAGCATTCATACTCACATTAACACACATGTGGAGAACAAATACCATAAACCAGTGGCAGGCGATACAGACCAATAAAACTACTTCTAACACAGAAGGGACCCAGCCCACTAGATTGAAGTTGAGCCTAACCCAAAAAATCTTTTTGTAACCACACAGAACAAGATTTGAAACTAAAATAAATCTTTGCAATTAAACAAAACCAATTAATTTTTTGTAGTTGCAAATATTTATTTAGTTTTCTTTTTAGAATTTTAGATTTTTTTTTCTATAAATATATTTCAAATATAGTTTGTAAATATTTTTGGGGGTTGCAAATCCATAATGTAACGCTGACAAAACAAATCGACACACATGTCCATTGCAGAAGATACTGGTTTTCAGGAATATACAAAATAAAAATGAAAGTGAGGAAGAAGTGTGGCCCCCCGGCCGTTAGCTGTCTGGAAATGTGGCCCCCAAAACAATTGATTTGAATAGCCTCGTTGTTATATAAAACACTTTGCTGTGCATCCAAAGACTGTTTTTCTTTTTTAATTTGTCCAAGCTGACCTTAAGCGATGTTACAATTTACTTTGTCTAGCAGCATTTAAAAAAAAACAAGCTTGTTTACTTCTCACTGACAGATCGAGACCAGGTGCTAACATTTATATTTGCTCTTTAAAGATGGCCTTGCTGTGCTGACTGCATACAGGATCAACGTGCCCACAGGTACGGGCAGATTAGAGGCTTAATGTGACGCCTGTCTGTCCGTCCTTTTATCACTTTTCTCCTGTCCTCTCATTTCATCTACTTGTTCCCATGACACCAAGCTCTGCTCAATCCATAAGCATAACTCCGCTTCTGTTTGGCTGCTAATTCTGCACTGGTATGTGTGCTAATCACACCCAAGAGTGCCTTTGCCTGTTTGCTGTTTCAGCCTCCATATCGCCGCCTCCCCCCCCCAACTGCAGGTTGCTTAATGTGGTGGTGTGTTCATGGCTGAAGTGTCTCATGTGCACTGATGCATGTTACAGTCATGCACGCCAACATCAGAAATGAGGCCATTTTTCAAACAATGGATGATTCGTCAAGACAAGTGTATTGCCCACATTAGTTGTAAATGTGCATTATCACAACACATCATTAAGTTACATAAATACTATGTAATGTTTCTATGTAGGGATGTTCCGATCCATGTTTTATGCTGCCTATGGCAATACCAGTCATTCATGATAGAGATCGGCCCATACCTATACCAATCATATGTATTAACTGTAGTTCTTTCAATGTATTTATGGAGAGTGATATTGACAATTATACAATATGTATATGAGTAAAACAAAGTCAATAGTACACAATAACTTAGTGGCGGGCTGTGCATTTCCCACCTAGGCCTTCAGTGATGTCCGACTTCAATGATTACCTCTTAAAATATCAATGATGTCACCACATGACCATTGCTGGAGAAATACTATAAAGAAACACATTTACGCACTACTGGGCATTGTACAAAACAGGTTATTTTCTGGCACATTTAAAAATGATTAAACCATATCTTATGTAATACTGTCAAAATTAAAATTGCAAAAAAACATATTAAACGTGAAAAAAATAAAGAAATAAAATATCTGAACTCACATTTCATCGCCGGGACAGCTGAGCTAGCTTCCGGGGTTGGCTGACATCGTCTCACAAGATGTAGTTATTCATTAAATATCCTTCTTGAAAATGGCCTTGCAAATATATGTGTTGTCTTGTCTAGTCATAAAAGTGAAAGTAAACTTTGATTGATTGATTGATTGAAAGATGCAGACCAGGCGTGTTGGCTGAGTTCTTAAAGTTTACTCCACAGCGTGCTCATCAAAAACATCCAGCTGCCGGCATTTGTACATTCAACCTAAACGGGGCTACTGTGCATGCTCTTCACTGCTGTGGCATGCTGGGTAATGGAGTTATTGTGTTACCTAGCTCAGTGGTACCCAACCACCGGGCCGCGGCCCGGTACTGGTCCGTGGATCGATTGGTACCGGGCCGCACAAGAAATTGAAAAAAAATAAATAAAAAAGTGTTTAACTTTAGCCTAAATTTATCCTTTCGGTCTGTTAAATTGTCAATTTATAAATGTAAAATTGTTCTTGCCTATTTTATTAACCACCGACTGAAGGAATAATAAACTAAACGAAGATACCAAGAAATTCAGTTTTTGTGCTGTAATGGGGGTGATTATTTTTTAGCTTAGGGGAGCGACTCCACACTGTGTATGGACATACATAATTAGCTGCTCGCCGCTTGTCAGCTGGGGAACTAAAAATAAATACAGTGCCAGCCACAGGGCATCGGCGTTTGTGATCGGCATTAAAAAGCATTAATGGACAATAGCGATCACATTAATGGACAATAGCGATCACATACTTTTTCACAAATACAGATATAGATCGGCAGCCAATCAATTAGCACATCCCTAATTTGTATTACTGAACCTAGGTTTAATCACCCATGTACATCATAAGTAATGTTTTTTTTAATGTGTATACTAAACTTTTAAACTTT